>NC_064920.1:501905330-502205487 GCF_023897955.1 Schistocerca gregaria
TCCGTGGCCGTTAAATGCATTTATGTTGGCAGCATTAGAATCGTTCGGCAGTCAGCTTGAAATGTCAGTTCTATAATTTTCTCATTAACGTTTCTCGAAAATAAAATCGCCTTCCCTCCAGGAAAGTTCTCGAACTATCTCCGTAACACTCATGTGTTGTTCGAACCTGCCGATCACAAATCTAGCAGTCCGCCTCTGAATTGCTTCGATGTCTTCCTTCAATCAGACTTAGTACGGATTCCAAACTTTCGAGTAGTACTCACGAATAGGTCGCAGCAGCGTCCTGCATGCAGTCTCCTTTGCAGGTGAACCACTCTTTCTTACAATTCTCCCACTATACCGAAGTCGACCGTTCGCCTTCCCGACCACAGTTCTTACACGCCCGATCCATCTCATGATTGGGCCAAGCAGGACACTAGAAATACTGTATCCGAACATTACAGGTTTGATCTTCCTAATCATCGACATCAACTTACATTTTTCCACATTTAGAGCTAGCTACCATTCATCATCCCAACTGGAACTTTTGTCTAAGTCGTCTTGTACAGGGTTAGAATTATTGAACTAGCCGCCCGGTTGGCCGTGCGGTCTAACGCACGGCATTCCGAGCGGGAAGGAGCGCCTGGTCCCCGGCACGAATCCGCCCGGAGGATTTGTGTCGAGGTCCGGTGTACTGGCTAAATGACTCTGAGCACTATGGGACTCAACTGCTGTGATTATTAGTCCGCTAGAGCTTAGAACTACTTAAACCTAACTAACCTAAGGACATCACACACATCCGCGCCCGAGGCAGGATTCGAACCTGCGACCGTAGCAGTCGCACGGTTCCGGACTGCGCGCCTAGAACCGGGTGAACTGGCCAGTCTGTGGATGGTTTTTAGGCGGTTTTCCATCTGCCTCGGCGAATGCGGACTGGTTCCCATTATTCCGCCTCAGTTACACTTTGTAGGCGATTGCTGCGCAAACAAGTTCTTCACGTACGCGTACACCACCATTACTCTACCACGCAAACATAGGGGTTACACTCGTCTGGTGTGAGACGTTCCCTGAGGGGGGGGGGGGGGGTCCACAGGTGGCCGAACCGCACAATAATCCTGGGTTCGGTGTGGGGCGGCGGAGGGGTGAAGTGGACTGCGGTAGTCGTCGTGGGGTTGTGGACCACTGCGGCTGCGGCGGGAACGGAGCCTCTCCGTCGTTTTTAGGTCCCCGGTTAACACACAATACAATACAATACAATACAATTACTGAACTATGTGAACGGTTTGAGTTAGGACGTTCAAGCTGCACGGTTGGCCACAGGACATGATGGGAATTAGTATGCACAGGCTTGGTTTGGTTTAGCGACGAAGCTCACTTTCATTTGGATGAGTTCGTTAACAAGCAAAACTGGCGTATTTGGGGGACTGAGAATCCGCATTTCGTGATCGAGTAGTCTCTTCACGCTCAACGGGTGAATGTGTGATGTGCAATGGCCAGTCACAGAGTAATCTGTGCTATGTTCCTTGTCTCAGGCGGCAGAATTTTGCGACGAAGGTCTTTCAAAGCTTATCCACCGCTATGATAAGTGCCTGAACGTGTTTGGTGACTATGTGGAAAAGTAGTATGTCAGTCGCTCTTTCAGATGTATATAATAAAATTTTAATGCCAGAACGTTACCTGCTTTCTGAATAGCCCTCGTAGTATGCACACAGGAAGAAATGAAAAGATGTATTCAGACCCTGAAATACACTGACGAAAACAAGTTGCAACACCAAAAGACATAGCAATGAAAATTCTGGAATATATTTGTCTAGGTAATACATTTAAGTGATTAACATTGCAAGATCACAGGTAAATGTAGGCGCCAGATAAGCCATTGCAAATGTGAAATGCTGGTACGTTAATAACTGGTGTAACTGCCAGAGTGTCGAATGCAAGCATGCAGACGTGCATGCAGTGTGTTGTACAGGTGCCAGATGTCAGTTTGTGGGATGGAGCTCCTTCCTGTTGCACTTTGTCGGTCAGTACAGGAATGGTTAATGTTGATTGTGAATGACAATGGCCTTGTCGTTCGATAATGTCCCACATGTACTCTACTGGAGGCAGATCTGGTGATCGAGTAGGCCAAGGCAACATTCAACACTCTGTAGAGCATGTGGGCAAGCGTTATCCAGTTGGAAAACACTCCCTGCAATGCTATTCATGAATTACAGCACAAGTGAATTACTAGTGCGTGGGATAACCATGAGAGTGCTCCTGCTTTCGTAGGAAATCGCACCCCAGATGATAACTACAGTGTGTCTAGCACGCAGACAGGTTAACTGCAGGCCCTCAACTAGCCTCCATCTAACCAATACACAGCCATCACTGGTACCGAGACAGAGCCAGCTTTCATCAGACTGCACACCAGACCTCGACCCTGCCTTCCAATGAGCTCTCGCTTGGCACCACTGAAGTCGCAAATGGTGATGGTTGGGAGTTAGTGGAATGGACGCTAGAGGGCGTCTGGCTCCGAGCTGTCCTTGAAGTCGCCGATTTATAACAGTTCGTAGTGTCACCGTGGTGCCAACTGCTGCTCAGATTGCTCCTGCAGATGCAGTACGACGCGACACAGCCATTTGCCAAACACGAAGGTCTTCCCTCTCGGTAGTGCAAGTCGCCGTTCAGAGCCCGGTCATCTTGCTACCGTACATCCTCGTGATCCCCCGCTGCCAGCAATAGAGTGCACTGGCTACATTCCTGCCAAATCTTTATACAATATCGCAGAAGAAGCATCCAACTTCTCGTAGCCCTATTACGCGACCTTGTTCAAACTCAGTAAAGTACTGATAACTGCGTCTATGTCGCCTTAAAAGCAGTCTTGACTGACATCAACTCACTACGAACAATCTAAGAGGCAACTAATGCTCACGACCAATACTGCGTGTGTTTAAAGCAATACTGATTTGCATCTTCATGGTGACACCACTAGCACCACTCTTATGCGACTGGCGTGAAATCTGAATAGACATCATCTTTCAGATGTAGAAACACGCCTACCAACTTTCTTTTATACGACACAACTACTTCTTGGTTTTGCGATTTTTTTTCCCATCAGTGTACGTGGCATCGAGGTTCGGGCTACAAACTAATGTGGAAAAGACTGCGTACATGGCCATAGGAACAACCCTCTATAACTCCCAAGATCTAACAGTGTACTCTACGTAGTATAAACATGTGATAGAACTGAAATACTTGAATCGATTTTTACTGAAATAACTTCGACTGGAGCAGGAATTAAGGCAAGACAGCTGGCGGAAAACAGATGCTATCACTACCTAAATCCTGTATTAAAATCTAGAAATGTATCACAACACCTAAAACTATGACTATATAAAACATTAGTAACGACCTAACGCCCACCCCCCTCCCCCATATGAACCATGAACCTTGCCGTCGATGGGGTAGCATGCGTGCCTCAGCGTCACATATAGAGGTACTGCAGCAACAACCACAAGGATGGGATATTTGTGAAAGGCCAGACAAACGTGTGATGACGTCCTCTTGGGTAAAATATTCCAAACGTAAAATAGTCCCCAATCCGAATCTCGGGGTTGGGGCTACCCAGGAAGGTGTAGTCATCAGGAGAAATAAGAATGGCATTCTATGGATCGGAACGTGGAATGTTAGATCCTTTAATCGGGCAAGTACGTTATAAAATTTAAAAAGGGAAATGGATAGGTTAAAGGTAGACACTGTGGGAATTAGTGAAGTCGGTGGCAGAAGGAAAAGGATTTCTGGTCATGTGAATTCAGAGTTACAAATACAAGGTCAAATAGGGCAATGCAGGAGAGGATTTAATAATGAATAAGAAAATAGTAATGAGGGTGAGCTACTATGAACATCATAGTGAACGCATTATCGTAGCCGAGGTGGATACGAAGCCCACGCCAAAACAGTAGTACAAGTTTACATGCCAACTTGCTCCGCAAATGATAAAGAGATTGAAGACGTGTATGATAAGATTTAAAAAAAATTCAGATAGGTGAAGGGAACGAAAATTTAATTGTGATGGGGGACTGTAATTCGATAGCAGGAAAAGGAAGAGAAGGAAAAATAGTAAGTGAATATGGATTGGGATAAAGGAACGAGAGAAGAAACCCGCTGGTAGAATTTTGCACAGAGTATAATTTAATCGTGGCTGACAGTTGGTTTAAGAACCATGAAAGAAGGTTGTATACGTGGAAGAGACCTGCAGACACTGGAAGGTTTCAGATTGATTATATAATGGTTGGACAGTAATTTAGGGACCAGACTTTTCAGGGGCGGATGCGGACTCTGTCCACAATATTTTAGTTATGGATTGTACATTAAAACTGACGATCAAAAAGGCAGGAAGTTAAGGAGATGAGTCGTGGATATGTTGAAAGAACTAGAGGTCGGTGAGAGTTTCAGAGGGAGCATTAGGTAACGGTTGACTAGAAATGGAAAAAGGAACACAGCTAAAGACGAATGGGTAGCTTTGAGAGATGAAATAGTGAAGGCATCAGAGGATCAAATAGGTAAAAAGACAAGGCCTGGTGGAAATCCTTGGATGACACAAGAGATACTGTATTTAACTCATGAAAAGACGAAATCATTCAGAGTGCCTATACAAGAGAGATGTACTTGAAAGCAATAGTATAGAAAGAGGAGTGGACGTAGATGAAGATGAGATGATATACTGCGAGAAGAAATTGGGAAAACTTTCGAAGATCTAAGTCGAAACAAGGCCCCGAGCATAGACAATATTCCGTCAGAACTACTTATAGCCTTGGGAGAGCCAATCATGACAAAACTCTTCCATCTGGTGGTTACGATGTATGAGACAGGCGAAATACCCTCAGACGTCAAGAAGAGTGTAGTAATTATAACTCCAAAGAAATCAGTTACCGACAGGTGTGAAACTTATCGAACTATCAGTTTAATAAATCATGGTTGTAGAATAGTAACACGAATTCTTTACAGACGAATGGAAAAACTGTAGAAGCCGATGTCGGAGAAAATCAGTTTGGATTCCGTAGGAATGTAGGAACAGGCGGGGCAAGACTGACCCAACTTATCCTAGAAGAGAGGGTTGCAGATTATCCCCCATATTATTTAATACGTAACAAGGAGTAAAGGAAAACAATGACAAATTTGGAATAGGAATTAAAGTTTATGGAGAAGACATAAAAAAAACTTTGATGTTTGCTGATGGCACTGTAATTCTGTCAGAGACAGCGAAGGGCTTGGAAGAGCAGTTGAACGGAATGGACAGTGCCTTGAAAGGAGGATATAAGGTGAACATCAACAAAAGCAAAACAAGGATAATGGAATGTAGTAGAATTTAATCAGGTGATGATAAGGGAAACAGATGAGGAAACGAGACACTTGAAGAAGTAGATGATTTTTGATATTTGGGCAGCAAAGTAACTGATGATGGCCGAAGTAGAGAGAATATAAAATGTAGACTAGTAATGCTGAAAAGAGCATTTCTGAAGATGACAAATTTGTTAACATCAAATACAGATTTTAGTGTTAGGAAGTGCTTTCTGAAGGAATTTGTCCGGAGTGTAGTCATGTACGGATGTGAAACATCGACAATAAACAGTTTAGATAAAAAGAAAATAGAAGCTCTCGAAATGTGGTGCTACAGACTAATCCTGGATATTAGATGGGTCGATCACGTAACAGATGAGGAAGCACTTAGCAGAATTGGAAAGACAAGAAATTTGTGGCACAACTTGACCAAAAGAAGGGGTCGGTTGGTAGGGCACATTCTGAGACATCAGCGGATCACCAATTTAGTGGAGGGTAAAAATCGTAGAAGGGGACCACGGGATGAATACAGTAAGCAGATTCAGAAAGATGTAGGTTGCAGTACTTATTCGGAGGTGAAGAGGCACGCACACGATAGAGTAGCATGGAGAGCTGCATCAAACCAGTCTTCGGACTGAAGACCACAACAACAACAACGCCAGTAGTGCTTACATTCGAAAGAATGGTCCTCAGGAACATATACTCCTGGAAATTGAAATAAGAACACCGTGAATTCATTGTCCCAGGAAGGGGAAACTTTATTGACACATTCCTGGGGTCAGATACATCACATGATCACACTGACAGAACCACAGGCACATAGACACAGGCAACAGAGCATGCACAATGTCGGCACTAGTACAGTGTATATCCACCTTTCGCAGCAATGCAGGCTGCTATTCTCCCATGGAGACGATCGTAGAGATGCTGGATGTAGTCCTGTGGAACGGCTTGCCATGCCATTTCCACCTGGCGCCTCAGTTGGACCAGCGTTCGTGCTGGACGTGCAGACCGCGAGAGACGACGCTTCATCCAGTCAAAAATATGCTCAATGGGGGACAGATCGGGAGATCTTGCTGGCCAGGGTAGTTGACTTACACCTTCTAGAGCACGTTGGGTGGCACGGGATACATGCGGACGTGCATTGTCCTGTTGGAACAGCAAGTTCCCTTGCCGGTCTAGGAATGGTAGAACGATGGGTTCGATGACGGTTTGGATGTACCGTGCACTATGTGTCCCCTCGACGATCACCAGAGGTGTACGGCCAGTGTAAGAGATCGCTCCCCACACCATGATGCCGGGTGTTGGCCCTGTGTGCCTCGGTCGTATGCAGTCCTGATTGTGGCGCTCACCTGCACGGCGCCAAACACGCATACGGCCATCATTGGCACCAAGGCAGAAGCGACTCTCATCGCTGAAGACGACTCGTCTCCATTCGTCCCTCCATTCACGCCTGTCGCGACACCACTGGAGGCGGGCTGCACGATGTTGGGGCGTGAGCGGAAGACGGCCTAACGGTGTGCGGGACCGTAGCCCAGCTTCATGGAGACGGCTGCGAATGGTCCTCGCCGATACGCCAGGAGCAACAGTGTCCCTAATTTGCTGGGAAGTGGCGGTGCGGTCCCCTGCGGCACTCCGTAGGATCCTACGGTCTTGGCGTGCATCCGTGCGTCGCTGCGGTCCGGTCCCAGGTCGACGGGCACGTGCACCTTCGCCGACCACTGGCGACAACATCGATGTACTGTGGAGACCTCACGCCCCACGTGTTGAGCCATTCGGTGGTACTCCACCCGGCCTCCCGCATGCCCACTATACGCCCTCGCTCAAACTCCGTCAACTGCACATACGGTTCACGTCCACGCTGTCGCGGCATGCTACCAGTGTTAAAGACTGCGATGGAGCTCCGTATGCCACGGCAAACTGGCTGACACTGACGGCGGCGGTGCACAAATGCTGCGCAGCTAGCGCCATTCGACGGCCAATACCGCGGTTCCTGGTGTGTCCGCTGTTCCGTGCGTGTGATCATTGCTTGTACAGCCCTCTCGCAGTGTCCGGAGCAAGTATGGTGGGTCTGACACAACGGTGTCAATGTGTTCTTTTTTCCATTTCCAGGAGTGTATATTGATCAGTCTGGGGCACAATTCCTGGGGAATGGAGAAGGTGCCAAAATATAGAACTAGAAAAACAGTACAAGTAGCCTAACGTCGTTGGTGTGATGAGGGGCAAAAGACTACAATCGGATGGAAACGTGGTGAGTATGGGCGAAATGAGATGGCCTAAAATTGCAATGGACTGGATCCAACAGGCAGCAGACCAATAGGAATATAGGATGAGACGGGTAGACGGTGTAGCGCAAGACTTGCTGTATCTGGGAGTCTTGGAGAACTGAAGATAGGTAGCAGAAGACAAAATCTTTACTATGACGTTGCACGGTCCTCTGGGCCTGGTCGCATGAAGTAAGCAAGTAATTCAGATATACAAAATCTTCTCTCCTAATCTGTTGTCTTTTGTGGTTGATCTGAATCCAAATACTTTCTCAACACCATTTATGTACGTTACTTACAAGCGCGGTTTTTAAGAGAATCTGCAGTGAGGAAATTATTACAGAACAACAGTTTGGCAACCGAGGCGTTTATGAAGTAATGATTGATATGATTAGTAGCAGATTCAAGTAGGACTGTGAAGATTTATGAACCTTACATTAACAGTACAATTGTATATTACAGCATATCTTTCGCCAGAGGGACTTAAACATTCAGTTCCCGAGAATTACCGAAAAGATCATGATGATTACTACAAGCTCATTTAAGTGTTGCCTATGTTGTTAAATGTTTCTGAGAAGAAAATACACAGTAGAATAGTTGTCTATTTCTCCCAGCACAACTTACTATCACTTTCGCAGTTTGGTTTTGGAAATGACTCATCAGTTGTCTAGTTGCACCAAATTGAGAATGGTAGTGGAGTAAAAAGCTACGGCCATTGTAAATGTTTTGTATTTTTAGGAAGGCTTTTGATGTATAGACCATGGCGTAATCCTATACAGGGTGAGTCACTAACTACACTATGTGATCAAAAGTATCAGGACACAGGGCTCAAAATGACTTACAAGTTCGTTGCGCCCTCCATCGGCAATGCTGGAATTCAGTATGGTGTTGGCCCACCCTTAGCCTTGATGACAGTTTCCACTCTCGCAGGCAGACGTTCAATCAGGTGCTGTAAGGTTTCTTGGCAAATGGCAGCCCGTTCTTCACGGAGTGCTGCACTGAGGAGAGGTATCGATGTCGGTCGGTAAGGCCTGGCACGAAGTCGGCGTTCCAAAACATCCCAAAGGTATTCTATAGGAATCAGGTCAGGACTCTGTGCAGGCCAGTCCATTACAGGGATGTTATTGTCGTGTAACCACCCCGCCACAGGCCGTGCATTATGAACAGGTGCTCAGTCTTGTTGAAAGATGCAGTCACCATCCCCAAATTGCACTTCAAAAGTGGGAAGCAAGAAGGTGCTTAAAACATCATTGTAGTCCTGTGCTGTGATAGTGCCACGCAAAACAACAAGGGATGCAAGCCCTCTCCATGAAAAACTTGACCACATCGTAACTCCACCGCCTCCTATTTTTACTGTTGGCACTACACACGCTGGCAGATGACGTTCACCGGGCATTCGCCATACCCACACCCTCCCATCGGATCGTAACAATGTGTACCGTGATTCGTCACTCCACGCAACGTTTTTCTACCGTTCAGTTGTCCAATGTTTACGCTCCTTACACCAAGCGAGGCGCCGTTTCGCATTTACCGGTGTGATGTGTAGCTTATGAACAGCCACCTGACGACGAATTCCATGTTTTCTCATCTCCCACCTAACTGTCATTGTACTTGCAGTGGATCCTGGTGCAGGTTGGAGTTCCTGTGTGATGGTCTTCAACTGTGGGCGGTCTCTGTCAGTCAACAGACGAGGTCATCGTGTACGCTTTTGTGCTGTAAGTGTCCCTTCACGTTTTACTTCACCATTACATCGGTAACAGTGGACCTAGGGATGTTTTGGAGTGTGTAAATATCGCGTACAGACGTATGACACAAGTGACACCCAATCACCTGCCCACGTTCAACGTCCGTGAGTTCCGCGGAGCACCCCATTCTGCTCTCTCATGAAGTCTAATGACTACTGAGGTCGCTAATATGAAGTACCTGACAGCAGAAGGCAGCACATTGCACCTAATATGGAAAACGTATGTTTTTGGGGGTGTCCGGATACTTTTGATGACTTAGTTGCTTTCTTAGTTGCTTCAAAATGCATGAAGGTACGACGGCACGGTAGCTCAGCGTGTTCGGTCAGAGGGCTAGCTGCCCTCTGTAATTAAAAAAAAAACTGAGTTAATGGATCAACAACGAACTGAAACGGGTGTCTTTCGACGTCCACCCAGAGCAGATACAACTAACGAAAACGAAGAAAAATGAGATTTTAAAAAAGGTATGTTCCGTCTGCGCAACTAAATGAAAGGCACTTTTTTTTTTAAATCGATAATGTAATAGTTACAAGTACGATCCTATGTTACGTTTCCTCATGTTATTATATTGTTTTCAGGTTAGAAACAACTTTTGCAGCAGACGTTTCGTGAGGTTAAATTATCGTTTGGAGTTTCGATTTTCAGTGTTGCTAGTCCATATGTGTGGTCCTTAAGATTTGTTCATTCGGTCCCCATACTCCAGATGGTAGATTTCTAGCGTTTTTCACCCACATTTATTACAACGCTGCACTTGCATTTTTCATTACGTGTTGAACGTGCTTTTCTTCCGACACTAGTTTCTATTCACGATGTGAGTTTTCTACTAAATTAGAAATTATTCAGATTTCATAATTTTTTTTTAAATTCGGTTTGGGTTAGTTAAACCTTACCCCCAACTACTTGTATGATAACATCCACATAGATAATAAATATTATTGGTAACTGTCCTACATTAATTTACAGAAATAAATTCCTTTATAACTCTTTCTTGAATGATATTATGCAACAGGGCATGGAAAAACTGACAATGCCAATTTAAACATATTCTTAATTTCCGTTTATACCTGTTCCTAATATTGGACAGCTGCGAAATTACCGGCAAAGGTCGTTGCAGTTTGTTAGAAATGTGTAGGGGGAAGCGCACCAATATTACACACATCGACATAAGTATTGCATCACCAATTTTTTCGAAATTCACGTCAGAGAAAACAAATGTTGGCACTTAGCCATACGTATATATTCATCTTCAATGTGCGGTCATTGCCATCCAAAAACAGCTCGTTTCAATCGATCTCACAAATTTTCAGTTGGGTTCGTGTCCGGAGAACAGGCAGGCCATTCCATTCTGGTAATCCAAGCTTGCTGAAGGAACTTCTTCACGAGAACAGCATGATGAGCATGGGCATTAACATTCCATCAAGATGAAATTGTCACCAAAGTATTGGCGATATGGCTGCACTACTGGCAGCATAATCTAGTCCCTGTACCACAGAGCAGCGAGATGACCCTTGACAAATACGAAAGGTGTACAGTGGCTCCATGTAATGCCTCCCCAGAACATACCACCACCACCACCGTGATGCACGTGTGTTGTAGGCATTCGATATTATCAGGTTGTCTCCAAACACATTGCCTGCGATTATCACAGTACAAACAGATCCGATTTTACGATACGATATTGCAATGCCTGTGTTATTCTAAATACTATCCAAAGTTCCTTTGGACATGCATGCATATCAAAAGGAACAGGCACTGCGGCGACCACAGCCGTTACGTAACACATCAAATGAATTAGCATTTGCGAATAAGGACTACCATCAGCTGTAGAACTGGATGACGACAATGAAAATTTGTGCCGGACCGGGACTCGAACCTTCGCCATTCCTGCGCCACATGGTGGGGACCTTCATGAGTACTGAATGTCTACTCTTCTTATGCTTTCTATAGCGGTCCAAATGGATGGAAACCGGTTTATTTGACCCACGGAAGAACGTCACGGACATGCTGAGGCGCGTTATCAGACGCTTTCAAGATAAACGCAAACTATCCCGCGAAAGCCTAATTACTAAGTTTCAAGGACCAGCTTTAAGTGAGAAATCCAGGAACGTACTACAACTCCTACGAAGACAAGATTACACCGATTACGGAGAGAACAGAGCCACACACAAACACGTATGGACCGAAAAATGAAACCCCAGGCAGCGGTAGTATGGGAACCACTCTCTGCCTTGTACTTCGCAGTAGTTAGCGAAGTATAGCAGTAGATGTACAACGGGACTACAAAAAGTACGTTACACATTGTTATGGCAGGACAAGTAACTTTCATTGACTGCTGCACTATACTTCAAAGTGACACAGATAGATGACATTGTTTTCCAAAAATAATCACAAAATTTCTGTAAACAACGATCGGAATGTTGTACCAGTCGGCCAGTGCCTCGAGGACAGACATCTGCTCCTTGGTCGCGGAGACATTCGGGAACAGTTGTGTGAACGTTCCCGTCGTTAGAATATCTCTCCCCCTTCCTCCCCCTCCCCTCCCGCCTCCCCAAAGATGTTCTCTGAGCTCGCCGAAAAGATGGAAATTGCATGCTGCAGCGATATCTGGATTGCACGATCAACATACACCGAGGTGACAAGCGCCACGGGATAACGACATGCACATACATAGATGGCGTTAGTATCGTGTACACAAGGCATAAAATGGCAGTGCGTTGCCGGAGCTGTCATTTGTACTCAAGTGATTCACGTGAAAAGGTTTCCGATGTGATTATGACCTTCGGAAATTAACGGACTTTGTACGCTGATTGGTTATTGGAGCTAGAGGCATATGACATTCCATTTCCGAAATCGTTAGGGAATTCAATATTCCTAGAATACGAAATTTCAGGCATTATCCCTCACCACGGACAACATAGTGGCCGACGACTTTCACTTAACAACCGAGAGCAGTGATATTTGCGTAGAGTTGTCAGTGCTAACATACAAGCAACACTGCGTGAAATTACCGCAGAAATCAATGTTGGAAGTACGGCGAACTTATCTGTTAGGACACGCGGCGAAATTTGGCTCTAAGGGGCTACTGACAGCAGAGAACCGACGCGAGTGCCTCTGCCAACAGCACGACATCGCCTGCAGCGCCTCTCCTGGGCTCGTAAATATATCGGTTGGGCTGTAGACGACGGGGAAAACGCGGCCTGATCAGATGAGTCCCCATTTCAGTTGGTAAGAATTGATGACACGATTCGAGTGTGGCGCAGACCCCAGAAGGCGTGGACCCAAGTCGTCAATAAGACATTGTGAAAGCTGGTGGCTACTTCATAACGGTATGGAACTGAGCCGATCATTGGCTGGAAACGGTTAAGTTTGGCTACTTGAAGACAATTTGTATCTGTTAACGGACTTCATTTTCTCGAAGAACGATGGAATTTGTATGGATGGTAATGCGTCATGTCTCCAGGCCACAATTTTTCGCGATTGGTTTGAAGAACATTATGGACAACTAGAGCGAATGATTTGACCACCCAGATCGTCAGGCTTGTACCCCATCGAACATTTATGTGACATTATGGAGAGGTCAGTTCGTGTGCAAAATCCTGCACCGGCAACACTTCCGTAGTTATGAACGTAGTTAGAGGCAGTACGTGTCAGTGCATCTGCAGGGGACTTTCAACGACTTGTTGAGTCCGTACCACGTCGAGCTGCTGCACTACGACGAGCAAAAAGAGGTCTGACACCATATTAGGAGGCATCTAACGTCTTTTGTCGCCTAAGTGTAATCTACGTCTGCGAGGCCTTGGTTAAAATGTTGACACCATTTCACGTACCACAGACGCGGCACTGTATTAAAAAAAAAAAAAAAAGGTTCTAATGGCTCTGAGCACAATGGGACTTAACATCTGAGGTCATCAGTCCCATAGAACTTAGAACTACTTAAACCTAACTAACCTAAGGACATCACACACATCCATGCCCGAGGCAGGATTCGAACCTGCGACCGTAGCGGTCACGCGGTTCCAGATTGAAGCGCCTAGAGCCCCTCGGCCACTACCGGCCGGCCACTGAATTTCATGGTGAGTCTGAGAGCAGTTTAAACATTTTGCCCCAAGAATCGTGCTGTCCCGCATACTTCAACTCTGGACTATGTTTACAGTCGCCGCGCCATTTCAATCGCACTGTGCCATGCACCCGTTATCCGAATTGCAGCAGAACTGTCTCTGCAGTAAACACGAAACCTATACTCTGTTCTGACAATGTTTCATTTTTGTGTGGGACGACATTTGTAACTTACTTTCTGTAGTTCCTACGTAGACGGAGCTGTACAAAATAAAATGATCGTATGCCACCATTGGTCTGGGGCACGTCTTTCTACTTGATGTCACTTCGGTGACTTGCGTGTCGATGATAATGATGATGTTGAGATGTAATGTTAAGAACAACACAGACACACAGTCCCCGAGTGAAGAAAATCTTCGATTCTACCGACAATCTAATCGAGGAACGCAGGTTCTACGCAAAAAACTACTGGTGAACTGCAGACGTAGCTGTGGAAACCACTGATGATGGAGATTGGTGAATGTAGCGGTTAAGGAAGATACTCAAAAACTTGGAGTAACATACTGGAGACCAGTTTTTTGTGCTTTGAACTATTCATATTCTGAAACTGATTGCAAATACTGCAGACGAACTTCTGGCGGCGCAACAACGCAACCTCATACGACTTCTGCGTGGCCCCTTACAATCGCTTTTTCTTAAGTAGGCGTTCGGAGAAATAGAAAGGGCCAGAGCTTCACACTTTCTGCCCTCAGTGCGCTTTCTCCCGCCTTGGTCACCATAGTGCGGACACTGGACGGCGGCCACAAGAAACTCCTTCCGCGTGAGGTCTCACTCGCGGAAATGTGACGCAAAGAAGCGGTACACTCCACTCCCTTCCTCCTTCCATCAGCTGCATCGGAACAAATAGACCACCAGGGGACTAATGATCGCGCGTACTCGTTCCTGACCGCCTGTATTACGTAAGCATTTCCTTGTGATGGAGATGAATTATAACATCCGGAACACTGTGGGTTTCGCAACAGATGATTACAGCGGCACTTCTACTAGAGGCAGGGAAAGCGCTTTCAAATCGGAAACTCACGCACAAGTGAAGAAGCGTCCTGACCTGCCTAATAAAGCAAAATGGTAAAGAAATGGTAAAATGAAAGTCTGCTATCCAAACAGTTGCGTACGTGTGCGAAAAAAAAAATTACACTACTGGCCGTTAAACTTGCTACACCAAGAAGAAATGCAGATGATAAACGGGTATTCATTGGACAAACATATTATACTAGAACTGACATGTGATTACATTTTCACGCAATTTGGGTGCATAGATCCTGAGAAATCAGTACCCAGAACAAGCACCTCTGGCCGTAATAACGGCCGTGATACGCCTAGGCATCAAGTCAAACAGAGCTTGGATGGCGTGTACAGGTACAGCTGCCCTTACAGCTTCAACACGATACCACAGTTCATCAAGAGTAGTGACTGGCGTGTTGTGACGAGCCAGTTGCTCGGCCACCATTGACCAGACGTTTTCAATTGGTGAGAGATCTGGAGAATGTGCTGGCCAGGGCAGCAGTCGAACACTTACTGTATCAAGAAAGGGTGATTACATTTTCACGCAATTTGGGTGCATAGATCCTGAGAAATCAGTACCAAGAACAAGCACCTCTGGCCGTAATAACGGCCGTGATACGCCTAGGCATCAAGTCAAACAGAGCTTGGATGGCGTGTACAGGTACAGCTGCCCTTACAGCTTCAACACGATACCACAGTTCATCAAGAGTAGTGACTGGCGTGTTGTGACGAGCCAGTTGCTCGGCCACCATTGACCAGACGTTTTCAATTGGTGAGAGATCTGGAGAATATGCTGGCCAGGGCAGCAGTCGAACACTTACTGTATCAAGAAAGGTCCTTACAGGACCTGCCACATGCGGTGGTGCATTATCCTGCTGAAATGTAGGGTTTCGTAGGGATCGAATGAAGGGTAGAGCCACGGGTTGTAACACATCTGAAATGTAACGTCCACTGTTCAAAATGCCGTCAATGCGAACAAGAGGTGACCGAGACGTGTAACCAATGGCACCCCATTCCATCACGCCGGGTGATACGCCAGTATGGCGATGACGAATACACGCTTACAATGTGCGCTCACCGCGATGTCGCCAAACACGGATGCGACCATCATGATGCTGGAAACAGAACCGGGATTCATCCGAAAAAATCACGTTTTGCCATTCGTGCACCCAGGCTTGTCGTTGAGTACACCATCGTAGGCGCTCCTGTCTGTGATGAAGCGTCAAGGTTAACCTCAGCCATGGTCTCCGAGCTGATAGTCCGTGCTGCTGCAAACGTCGTCGAACTGTTCGTGCAGATGGTTGTTGTCTTGCAAACGTCACCTTCTGTTGACTCAGAGATCGAGACGTGGCTGCAAGATCCGTTACAGCCATGCGGATAAGATGCTTGTCATCTCGACGGCTAGTGATACGAGGTTGTTGGGATCGAGCACGGCGTTCCGTATTACCCTCCTGAACCCACCGATTCCATATTCTGCTAACAGTCATTGGATTTCGACCAACGCGAGAAGAAATGTCGCGATACAATAAACCGCATTCGCGATAGGCTACAATCCGACCTTTATCAAAATCGGAAACGTGATGGTACGCATTTCTCCTCCTTACACGAGGCATCACAACAACGTTTCACCAGGCAACGCCGGTCAACTGCTGCCTGTGTATGAGAAATCGGTTGGAAACGTACGTCATGTAAGCACGTTGTACGTGTCGCCACCGGCGCCAACCTTGTGTGAATGCTCTGAAAAGCTTATCATTAGATGTCACAGAATCTTCTTCCTGTCGGTTAAATTTCGCGTCTGTAGCACGTCATCTTCGTGGTGTAGCAATTTTAATGACAAATAGTGTAATCGTAGAGACGTTCCAATTCGTTCTCACTATGGCGTTTATGAATTTTGAAACAAACAAATTAAACAACAGCCTCATGATCCTATATTACTCTAAAATTAGGTGGAGCGCAAAGGAAAGTGAATAAAATACAAAAACAAAGGAACTGCGTAATTGTAATACCATCAGTTACAGTAGACCTACACGTCAAATTCAGGAAGAAGTCTTCTGCCTGTGTGACGGCGTCATGATTTACTTAATGTTACACCGTGTCACTGCCAAAAATTCAGAAAAGTGTCACTAAATCATATTGACAACAACCGGGACTCTTGTTTCTCGAGGCGTACCTCATGACGAAATACACTGACGGAAGAAAAATCGCAACACTAAGAAGTAGTAATGCGACGTAAACGAAAAGTGACAGACTTTTTTCTACACGTGAAAGATGACGTCCATTCAGATTTCGCCCCAGTCGCATAAGAGGGGAGCTAGTAGTGGAACTATGAGGATGCAAATCAGGTTTTTCCTTTAAGTACAAGTTGTAACGGTCGTGAGCGTTAGTTGTCTTTTAGATTGGACGAGGTGAGCTCTTGTTAGTCAAGGATGCCTTTAAGGTGACAAAGACATCATTATGAACACTGCGATGTTTGAACGAGGTCATGTAGTAGGGTTACGAGAAATTGGATGTCCCTTCTGCGATACTGCATAAAGACTTGGTAAAAATGAAGAATGTAGCCACTGTACATGACTGTCGGCAGCGGTGTCACGAGAATTGACGGTCGCAAGAAGACTGGGCTCCGGATGATCACGTTGCACTACCGAGAGGGAAGGTCATCGTGTTCGGCGTACGGCTCTGGCGCATAATACTGCAGTTGCGACAGCAATCTGAGCAGCAGTTGGCACCAAAGTGACACAACGAACTGCTGAATTGTTAAAAATCGGTTCCTTCAAGGACAGCTCCGAGCCAGACGCCCTGTAGAGTGCATTCCATCGACCCCAAACCACCGCCATATGCGACTTCAGTGGTCTCAGGCGAAAGCTCATTGGAGGGCACGAAGGAGGTACGCCCCGGTGTCAGTGATGGCGTGTGTAGGTCAGGAGGAGGCCAGTTCAGGGCCTGCAACCAACCTGTCAATGTGCTGGTCATGCTGAACTTACACCTACAGTTCTGGTTTACGGTGCGATTTCGAATGACAGCAGGAGCACTCACGTAGTTATACCAAAGCACCCTGACTGCAAATTTGTCCGTCAGTCTGGTGATTCGTCCTGTTGTACTGCCTTTCATGAACAGCATTCTATGGGTATTTTGCAATAGGATAACGCTCACCCACATACCGCTACTGTAAGCCAACATGCTGTGCAGAGTGTCGACATGTTGCCTTGGCCTACTAGATTACCAGATCTGTCTCCAGTCGAGCACATATGAGACCTCATCGGCCCATAACTCCAGCGTCATCCACAAGCAGCATTAATCATCCCTGTATTGACCGACCAGGTGCTACAGGTATGGAATCCCATCCCACAAACTGACATGCGGCACTTGTGCATACACGTTTGCATGCTCGCATTCAACATTCTGGCGTTTACACCGGTGATTAATGTACCAGGATGTCACATTTGCAATTTCTTATCTCGTATTTACAGCAACCTTTGATCTTACAGTTTTAATCACTTAAATAAGTTACCTAGACAAATGAATTCACGAAATTTCATTACTCTACCTTAACAAGTTTTGTGTGCTTCGATTTTTTTCTGTCAGTATAGGTTACTGGTGAAAGGCTGGATGCCGCCTGATGATAACAACGCGATCGCTTGCCGAAAAATCGTGTCTGTTGAACACTGACATCTGGCCGTTCACCTGTGAACTACACTCTTGTGCAAAATTGAAGCAAGAAACTACTATTTACCTGTCCTGTGTCTAATTCACGATATAATCGTACAGACTGTCAACGGATATACGTACGATCGTGTCCTGTACGGAACGTGGTATTCTGGTCAACGGACAACCACGCCAACGATGACGTCAGAGCACTTATCAAACGGGATAGTGTTTGCCAGGTAATGGCACATCCACAATCGCTGTGTACACTCTCACAGATGGCGCAGTATGGCACAGAGAAGACTCCTACCAGGCTCTCTGCGATGCAGGGTTCAAAAGGCTCTGAGCAATATGGGACTTAACATCTGAGGTCATCAGTCCCCTAGAACTTAGAACTACTTAAACCTGTCTAACCTAAGGACACCACACACATCCACACCTGAGGCACGATTCGAACTTGCGACCGTAGCAGTCGGGCGTTTCCGGACTGAAGCGCCTAGAACCGCCCTGCCATAGCGGCCGACTGCGATGCAGGGCCCTGGGAAGAATAAAAGCAGGACATTCACAAACTGATGTGGCCTGATGGCTTAATGTGAATAATTCTCTTGTTTTCCGAATGTGGCGACCGTTTATAGAGACAGAAACTGTATCCCGAAGACAAGGACGGGGCCTACCAGGTGTAACTATTATTTGGCTCTAAGGGCACGACATAACCGCCTTAGTACTACACGGCAACTGGACCTCACCTCACAGCTCCCACTGGACGCGTTGTAGTGAGGCAAACGGTGTAAAGAAGGCTTCGGCAGATGGCCTTTATTTTCGAAGACCTGCTGTATGTATACCTCTGACGCGACTTCTCGGAAGACAACGTCTAGAGTGGAGCTGTCAACATGCCACCTGGACGGTCGAACAGTGGGCCACTGTTCTTTTCATAGATGATTTGGTCTGGATAGTGATTCTCGGCGGATTCACATCAGGATCCGATTTTGGGACCCAACCAATATGTAAAGACACTGATATCGAGAATGATCCGTAATGGTGTGGGCAGGGATAAAGTAGACCACTCGAACACCTCTTCATGAAACTGTATGGTTAAATCAGCAAGATTTAACTGCTGTCAGGTGTCGTGACGAGATCTTGGGACCTCATGTGCGGTTGTTGCGAGGTGTTGTGGGACCAGACGATAACGCTCGACCTCACAGAGCACATGTGGCTGATGTTTTCCTGGAAACGGGTATGTCGCACGCACGGCGTGGCCTAATCGCTCTTCCTAGTTCAATCCCATAGAGCACGTCTGGGATCCATTAGGGACACGGGATGCATCACATCAGCATCCAACAGCCCCTCTCCAAGACTTGCGAGCAGCGCTGCAAGAAGAATGGACGTTATTGCGTCAACTGAGATTGATGACATCATTCACAGCATGCCCCGTCGTTTTTCAATCCTGTGTTGCTGCCAGAGGTGATCACACTACATACTGAGCGCATTAATCACTTGTCGGAATGTGCGAGCACTCCGTTAAGTTGAAAAAAAAAAAAACAACGAGGAACCGTTACACATGTTTTGCAATTGCTTAGGTTCTGTATTCATTATATTGTTTTTACTTTACCATCACTTGATTATACTGTCTTGTGGCAAAATAAACGCAACCTTGCAAAATTTCGTTTTGTTGCTTTATTTTTAGACACTAGTGTATTTCGTCTTGGCAACTATTATTTTAACCCCCCCCCCCCCCCCCCCAGAGCTTTTTATGTTTCCATAAGTACTCCGTGCTTCACGATGCACTCGTTATCTACAGTCAGTGTTTTCCTACCTTGTAGAACATACCAACCCCGTTCGCTTCCCACTTCGGACATGGACGCAACTTTTAAATTTTTCGTCGCTGTATGTACTTGAAAGAGATATGTTTGACAGTACACATATCTGCATCTCCCCATGTGGGAAAAGAAGTCTTACCATTCGCTTCTCGGTACTTTTCATTCGTTATTTTGTGATACCAGCAATTACATTCGAGCTGGAGCACGCTAATTCAGCATTATAATCACAAGATACCATCGAAATCTTTGTTCCACAAAACCAACTACAGCAAAAGTATCTCCAATTTAACTCAACCGCATAAAATGACAAAGTAGTCGCATGCATTACTATGCCATTTAAATCCTATAACGAGCTCAGCTGCTAATGCGGGAGTCACCGTATGACTGAATGGAGATCTGTTTCTAAAAGATATCTCTTAACGCATTTTAAAAGGTCATACGTCTCATGTGGTAGCTGATATTATTAAACAACAAACATGACACTTGGTGGTGATGATGAGGAGGGATGACAGCAACTACTAGAAGTGCGCAGCTACCTGAGTACTCTGATGGCGAGCGAGCATCAGAGGGTGCCACCATTATGAGATTTCAGGCAGAAGGATGGGCTCATTTCCCAATGAACACACTCCCAAGTGAGAAGAAAAGGAATGTCACAGAACGGTGGGTTGTGTGCTACTCAAGAGTAAAAAACAGTGAAAGCGTATGCCAGAGTTGCTCTACATATAGAAGACTGTTTTGAGGTTCAACGTACCCGAGAATCATACTAGCTGATATGTAAAACAGCTGATACTTGTTTAATATGATTTCTCAGAAACCAGCGTGTTTTTAAATGCGATGTCACTAGATTAGTATGGGTGAGGCTAAACTATGCGAATTTTCCAAGTCATTTGTACCGCAGTGGTCTTCATGACACACCCAGTTGTGAGTGGGGAAATGAAGCAGCTGGCGATGTGTAGCGCCCCCTGTTTGCTTACCCGCTATTAAAGATTCAGCAAGAAGAGCTAATGAAAAATGTGATAAAGAAAAAATTACATCTCTGTGTGTCCAGTCGCTCTCTCTTGGGGTCGTATTTAATGCATGTTCGGAATAAGAATTGCACCTGTATACATATGCAGAAAACAATGTAAAATCAACGAATGAAAAATTATATTTGTAGTGTTTGTAACGTGATATGATATCATACCAATAAGACTTGAATCTACATACTCATTATTATCAGATAATCAGTACAGTACCTTTTGTTATTCTTAGTAACCCTCCACGTTCAGGAAGCCCTTTAAGGTTTGATAAAAATCGTTTAAACTCATTAATCCACAATGATCACATCAGGGTGCTCGAGAACTGACAAATGTGATGAACTACAATCTTCAACCATCGTGCGATGTTTGCATGCAGTGAGAAGGTTTAAAAACCGGTATATGGGTACTGCATGCCCTAAGCCAAAATCACAAAAATCAGCAGGTGGTCATATTTACATCTCTGATGGCCATCATCAATTGGCTCGTGAACAGCATCGCCCCTTTCTATCCTGTATCGTTACTGGTGACGAGAAATGGTGTCTTTATGCTAACATCAGAAAAGAAAGGAATGGTTGAGCCCAAACAAAGGAGCAACTCCACCTACACAGACCTGCGCGCGTTCACAAAAGATAATGTGCATCTGGCGTAACAGCGACGTTGTGATGTACCATGAATTACTTCCCCGAGTTGTAACCATCACTGCTGACATTTGTTGGCAACAACCGAGACGTCTTGCAGGCGCAGTGCCAGAACAACGGCCAAGGTGACTGCTACTCCACGATAAAGCCCGCCTGCATTCTGTTAGACTGACAAGAAACGCTATACACGAGTTGGTTTGGAAAGTCATTCCGCAACCACATAATTCACCGGATCTTGCGCCCTAAAAATATCACATTTCCCGCTCTCTGTCGAACAACTTTCATGGAGCTTCCTTTCCAGATGAAATGCGCTCCGATTGTGGCTCGACGAGTTCTTCGCCTCCATGCCACGTGATAGCCACAGCCGCGGAGTCGAAAAGCTCTGGCACACTGTAATAAATATAGAAGGGAAATATATTATTGATGGCCGGCCGCGGTGGTCTCGCGGTTCTAGGCGCGCAGTCCGGAACCGTGCAACTGCTACGGTCGCAGGTTCGAATCCTGCCTCGGGCATGTGATGTCCTTAGTTTAGTTAGGTTTAAGTAGTTCTAAGTTCTAGGGGACTGATGACCACAGCAGCTGAGTCCCATAGTGCTCAAAGCCATTTTTTTTATATTATTGATGACTAATGTCTGTGTTATGCGTATCTGTTCTTTTCATTAAACTTATGGAAAAATGCTACGAACTTATGCGCCAACCCAATAAATTTCTGTTGTGTATTATTTTTGAATACCACATTAATAAAAAATGTTGCTATTTCGTTTATATAAAGTATAGAAACACATTCGGAGTATCGGCTCTCTCCATTAACATGGCAGAGGAAGATATATGGTACACAGACTATGAATTGCGACGCAAGGAAAACTGTGTTAGTAGGTAAACACAATGTAGAGTGTAGAAGGATGAATAGATTGCAGCACTAGCATGATATCTGTGTACTTCAAGGAGCCAGATACCAGTTTAAACAAATAAAACAGTAGCCGTTTGCAGCACTAGCGTGATACTGTGTACTTCAAGGAGCCAGATACCAGTTTAAACAAATAAAACAGTAGCCGTTTGCAGCGAGTACCACTAGTTCTCTATCCCAGAGGTTCCCAAACTTTTCCTCTTACGGAACACTTTGAGTATCCTGGTACTTTAATGGTACACCTTTATTTTGAAGGTTAATAAAATTGTAAAAAATAAGAAAAACTTTTTCATTCAATGATTACTGCAATTTTAAATCTTAACTAATAACACAGAAGTTATAAAATTTTTTTAAAAATAGTGCCGCAAAATGTAGAAAATAAAGCCGTGCTAATAATAGTGTTTCGCGGAGTACTCTTTCACTTCCCGCGGAATACAGTTTGGAAAACCCTGCTCTAGCCTACTCGAGTAGCCTCCGATTGAGTCGCTCTCTAAGTGGAAACGGAGAGTCTCTGAAGCCGTCGCCCGCCCCGTAAACACTTTCTACAAACACGCGCTTCCGGCAAGTCGCGGAGCCATGGAACGTATCTGACACGATAGAAACCGTTACCGTAGTGTTCCCAAGTGGGTCGCGTATCACTCTGTTCGTGCCCCCCCCCCCCCCCCCCCCCCCACCCTCTTTAAATGTAGAACGGAATTTAACACACAAGAATTACAAGGGACGCTTTCTTAAGGTACAAAGCTTTTTCGACACGCTGATGCCCGAGGTTGAAGACCGCTGCACTGTTGGCATTAAATTACAATTATTTGCCTGAAAGACTATGAAGATTCCGATTTTGCTCTGAAGTACTACAGGGTTCCCCGTTTGTCTTGCCTACCTGAAGTGACGTTTTGTCCAGAAGCAAAATTAAAAAAATGTATGAAGCCAATGTTGACTGCCTTTACTGTAGACAACATATCTTTTAACAACACTTCAGTACTGTAATACAAGTACCTACTTTGTAAATAAGAAAAACAGCGGTCACTGTTCTGCTAACTGATATTCTCCGTAGATGAGCATCATTCCTACCTTCCTTTTGTTGGCGTACATTGTATTCACACAAACCTTCAAATGGAAACTGTTGACTGCCTGCCAGTGTGCATTTTCTTTGTTTCCATTTTTTTACTGTTTCGTTACTCCTGTTCACGATGTACTAGTACAGGAGAATCCGTGTCAGTTTTTTGTTTCGTATTTAATAACGTCATGTTTACATGAATGGGACTGTGATACGTTTGTGAATAGGTCTTGAGGCAGAGTACTATTTAAGAAAGACATACTGCTGTTCGTGTCTTCTTAATGAACAAAGAAGGAAGGTAATCGTGTTGGTTAATGTCTTCCAGGTAGCCATAGATCCTTTACGTGATGCATTTTTTAAAAATTTGCTTCTGGATAAAAAGTTGCCGCATTTGGGTGATCATGATTAATGGGACACCCTGCATATTGCGAGATATTAAATGCTTCCGGCGACTGAGTTGTTTCGACACGCCTCTGTAGTGAAATCAGATATGATCATCTTAAATGACCGGTATGCTAGACATCAGGCTATATCGCTTCAGGAGACACTTGCAGAAATATCTACTCAATGAGCCAAGCACACATGTGCGTGTTCCTGGCAGATACACTGCGTGTTCCACGTAATATGGAGGCTCTTAATATTTCATAACTGGCTCGGGATATCTAACAGAATGATAGAACAAAACATGGCGAGTATTTCGGTGGACAGTAAATACATCTACATCTGCACCAGTACTCCGAAAGCCCCCTGACGGTGAGTGGCGGAGAGTACTTCTACTACCAGTAACGGATCCCCCCCCCCCTCACCACCCCCCCCCCCACCCCCCCGCGTGCGAAGGGTTGTCGGTAAGCCACTGTATTAGCTCTAATTTCTCGAATTTTCTCGTTGTGGTCATTTCGCGAGACGTATGTAGGAGGAAGTAATATGTTGTCCGACTCTTCCCGACTCTTCCCGGAATGTACTCTGGAAATTTCAATGGTAAATATCTTCGTGAACCACAATACCTCTCCGGTAGCGTCTGCCACTGGACTTTATTGAACATCTCTACGACGCTCTCGCGCCGACTAAATGATCCCGTGACGAGATGAGGCGCACTTCGCTGGATATTCTCTACGTCTTCTATCAATCCTACCTGCTGAGGCTCCGAGATTTGAGAACAATACTCAAGAATGGGTCCAACAAGCGCCTTGTAAGCAACTTCTTTAGTGAATGAGTTACATTTTCTAAAGATTATTCTCACGAATCTCAGTCTTGCATCTGCTTTTCCTACTGTTTGTTTTATGTCGTCACTCCACTTAAGGTCGCTCCGAATAGTTACTCCCAGATATTTTATGGTGATAAACTGTTTCCATCAGTTTCTCATCTATAGTCTACTTATACAGTAGTGGATTTCTTTATCTGTGCTTGCGCAAGATGTTACATTTATTTCCGTTCAGGGGGACTGCCAGGATCTACACCATTCATCAATCCTCTGCAGGTCCTTCTGCAGATCGTTACTGTCTTTTGGCGTTGCTAACTACTTGTTGACTACCGCATCATCTGCGAACACCGTTAAAGAGCTTCCGACGCATTCTGCTAGATCATCTGTGTACTTATAAAATATAACGATTCTATCACACTCCATGGGATGACCCCGAAATTACCTTCACATCTGCTGGTTTTTTTCGTTGAGAGCGACGTGTTGAGTTCTATCTGCAGGCAAATCTTAAATACAGTCGCAGATCTGATCCGACACTTGGTAAGCTCCTACTTGTTTCAGTGAATGACAGAGCGGGACGGTGTCAAATGCGTTTCTGAAGTCAAGGAATACAGCATCAACATGAGCGCCGTTATATACGGCGCTGTGGATCTCCTGGAGGGACAGAGCGAACTGAGATTCGCAAGCTCTCCGTTGCAGAATTCCTGTTGATTTTTGAAGAGGTGATTTTCGTTAACCAAAACGTCGTAATACGTGAGCACAGAATACGTTTCACATTTCCACAAAAGATTGCCGCCAACAATAGGTAGGCCTATAATTACGACCCAATTCAATCGAAACTAGAAGGATATGTAAAAAGAATGTACCAGCAATACATGATTAATACGGCAGAAAGATGGAATGCACGTTGCTCCGTTGTTACTGGGAAGGCTAGTGTTACATATGAGGTTACGAAGAGCAGTCAAACGAATCGCAAAAATAAAAAAAAAGCAACTTCATGTATACGAGTGAGTTCGAACGAGTCCACATGAAGTGATGAGTGCTATTCACAAGGGATCTCAAATTGATTCCTTATTTCTAGATTTCCAAAAGGCTATTGACACTGTATAACACAAGCGGCTTGTAATAAAATTGCGTGCTTATGAAATATCGTCTCAGTTGTGTGACCGGATTCGTGATTTCCTGTCAGAGAAGTCACAGTTCGTAGCAACTGACGGAATGCCATCGATTAAAACAGGGGTGATTTCTGGCGTTCCCCAAGGTAGTATTATAGGCCCTTTGCTGTTTCTTATCTATTAAAATGATTTAGGAGACGGTTTGAGCAGCCGCCTTAGGTTGTTTGCAGATGATGATAACGTTTATCGACTAGTCAAGTCATCAGAAGATCAAAACTAATTGCAAAACGATTTAGGAAGTATATCTGAATGGTGCCAAAATTGGCAAATGATCATAAATAATGAAAAGTGCGAGGTCATGCACATGAGTGCTAAAAGGAATCCGTTAAACTTCGGTTACACCATAAATCAGTCTAATCTATAAGCCTTAAATTCAACTAAGTACCTAGGAATTACAATTACGAACAATTTAAACAGAAAGAACACGTAGAAAATGTTGTGGGGAAGTAACCCAAAGACTGCGTTTTAATGACAGAACACTTAAAAAATGTAAACAGATCTACTAAAGAAACTGTCTACACTACACTTGTCCGTCCTCTTTTGGAGAACTCCTGCGCTGTCTGGGATCCTTAACAGATTGGTTTAACGAGGTATAGCGAGAAAGCTCAACGAAGAGCAGCACGTTTTGTATTATAGCGAAATAGGGGAGAGAATGTCACGGACATGATACAGGATTTGGGATGGGCGCCATTAAAACAAAGGCGTTTTTCGTTGCGGTGGAATCTTCTCACAGAATTTCAGTCACCATCTTTCTCCACCGGATGCGAAAATATATTGTTGACACCGACTTACATAGGGAGATATGATTATCATAATAAGGGAAATCAGAGCTTGCGCGGAAAGATATAGGTGTTCGTTTCTTCCGTGCGCTATTCGAGAGTGGAATAATAGAGAATTATTGTGAAGGTGGTTCGATAAAACCTCTGCCAGGCACTTGCAGAGTATCCACATAGATGTAGATGTAGGTTAGGCAGAATGGGTGTCCCGCGAAAAACGAGTTTGGAATACCGTGACGTTGCACCTCGTACATGTTACGCTTTTCTGACAGCGGTGCTTGTGTGACCAGTGGATTGAGTAACAGGGTACACGTGGCAAGAAGGTGCTGGACTGCCACCTTGCGCTCGTTGATCGCACTGTGTCGTCCGCAGTGTTGACTTGACCCAGCAGATCTACTACCTTGTGTCGTACCAAGGGAGTGGGGAAGAAATACAGATCATTGCCCTTTTCAGGAAGTGTCATACAGATGCACACAGCCGTAGATCTACATGCTGACGTCAATCTATTGCACCATGTGACACACACTGTGCCTTGTTTAGAGAACGAAACTCAGTTCGTCGAAGTCACACCGACACGTGTTCATTGAATTCCGGAACGCGTTCAGCACAGTTCCATAATGTCGTTCACTGAACAAAATACGATCTTACTATAGTACCAGATTTGTGACTGTATTTAGAACATATTTGCAGACAGAACCGAACTCGTCATTTTTAACAGGATGAATTCGACAAAGTAATATAAGTAAATTCGTGAGTACTACAGGCTGTTACTGTTTACAATATGCGATTTAGCGGATAACGGCGGAAACTCTGCAAGGCTGTTGGAGAACGATGATGTTTACAACGCCAAAAGACAGCAGTAAAATGCGAGAAGGCGTGCAGAGGACTGACGATTTGCTGCAAGGACTGGCATTTATTCCTGAATGTAAATACAGCTAATATAATGTGTATAAACAGGCGTGGCCATACATCCGATACTGTTCGATTACAGCATTGGTGATAAACTGCTAGAAGTAGTAACAGTCTGAATCATCCTAAAGTGGATTGATCATATAAAACTGCTGGCTGAGATTCGCTGGAAGGGCGTTAAGGAAACGTAAATGATCCTTGACAGAAGTGACTTATAGAACATTCATCTGACCGATTCTCGAATACTGGTTGTCAGTCTAGGACTCCTACCGTATTGGATTAATACGGAAGAGCGGACTAGAGCCGCGCGTTTCAGCACAGGATCGTTTAGTAAGCGCGAGTGTTAACGGAGATGCTTAACAAACTCCTGTAGCAGAAGCTAAAAGTGAGGCGTTGTGCAACACGCGTAGGTTTACTGTTAAAATTATGAAACGTACTTTCCAACGAGAGTCATGCAACATATTACGTCCCTCCACATAGATCTCGCGAAATGATTACGATGGAAAAATCAGGGAAAACACATAGAACTCATACGGAAGCTTAGCGACAATCGTCCTTCTCAGGCACTATTCGCCCGCCACTCACCGTAAGATAGCTTGCGGAGTACAGATGTAGATATAGTTGTAGATCTAACGGTGATGAGGGTTCGACAGCGTTTGCTACGGGCTGGTTTGATGACTCGCACGTTGATATTGGAGCTGCAATGAAGACACCAGCGACAAAGCGGTGAAAAGTGTAAACAGCATCTCAATAGCACTGTATTGGTTCTTCGGTTTCAGCCAGGAATAGCAACTGAGCAGCGAAACAGCACCGATAGCCCTTGCTTGACTTTTCTTTGCTTTGCCAGAAAGACAAAGGTCATCATCATATGTCCCATTTGGACTGCAGTAGTTGATACGTTTAGGACCACCTGGCTTCCATTCAAAATCGAAAATGTGGTGATGACTGACTATAGAGGTGAACAGTAGTACTTCAACAGTCTTTGTTTAAAAAAAAACACCAGTTCACACTTTGAAAGTCTAGACGCTTTTTTGTCGAAGGGAATCAGGCTCAATGTACCTTTCATAAGCAATTCGATAATGACCTGCAGGGCAAAAAGTGACAAGGATAATAAAACCGAAAGAGAAATGTCGTTGGAGGAACGAAGTAACGGTACAGCGCCTTCCCACCGACCTTCAACCTCCGCTAGAGAGGACAGTCGCAAAAACACTCGACGAAAGCAGTTGCACGCGAAGCATTACTGCATGTGGGACAGGAAGAGAAAACTATACCAGACGAAAACGACGCACTTCCAAACATTTTCATTTCAAGATAAAGCTGACACAGAATGAAGGTAACGAATCCAGCTGAACAGTTTTTGAAACCCACAATGTCTGGCTTGATAGTATCTACCATGACTACGATTTGATGACTTAATCAGTGGAATAAATCGATTGCAAATGACTATGATGATGCTGAAAGTCATATGAACTTATTAGATTCACGTGAAATGAATTCATAAAAAGAGGTTCAGGTCAAGTGAAGCACAACTGAGTCAGGTGTTGAGAAGTTGCATGTGTTGAGCGTTTGTTTAGGTTCCATTATTCTTTTGTTGAAAAATAATTATATAAAAAAGCAAATCGTTTAAAACCGGGTAACTGTTTCAGTTTTGGCGAGTCTTTTTATTACTTTATATTTATTTTTCTAAAACGTTTTTGTAATACTATTCTGATTACACGGTATTTTCCAAACTCCTTGCAACAAACGTTTAAGTATGATGCATTACAGCCGGGTTCGACTCCCGGCGGGGTCAGGGATTTTCTCTTCCTCGTGATGACTGGGTGTTGTGTGCTATCCTTAGGTTAGTTAGGTTTAAGTAGTTCTAAGTTCTACGGGACTGATGACCATAGATGTTAAGTCCCATAATGCTCAGAGCCATTTGGACCATTTGATACATTACATCACGGAGAACAACTTTTTATGGAGATAAAATGTCCGCTGGCACTTCCCGACGACGCCAGGCGTCGGTTAAGACTGGTTACGCTCCTGAGAGGGCGCAGGGCATAGACAATCTCTTATGCAATGTGTGTTGTCTATCATTCAGTCATTTTCTGTGCGTGAAAGGCGATAGGTCGGACACAGCTGAACTTCCTGATTCGCTTCTGAAATATCTTTCTTCTCTTAGAGACACTCATTCTTGTGGTTTTCTTGTTGAAAATCGCCATCAGTTTACTGGAATAGGTATTATGCAGCATACCTGCTGTGTAGACCCTGCTAGTTCGGTGAAATCTCATCGTCCCATAGCCGGCGAATTCCAGAGGATGCCTAGTATGGCTGGGAAATGGTTCAAATGGCTCTGAGCACTAAGGGACTTAACATCTGAGGTCATCAGTCCCCTATAACTTAGAACTACTTAAACCTAACCAACCTAAGGACATCACACACATCCATGCCCGAGGCACGATTCGAACTTGCGACCGTAGCGGTCTCGCGGTTCCAGACTGAAGCGCCTAGAACCGCTCGGCCACAACGGCCAGCGCCTGGGAAGCGTCAGAAAACATTTTGTCTCCAACAAAAGTTGTTCTCCATGGCTTGATACATCACTCCTAGACTTTGTAGCAAAGACTTTGAAACACTCTGTATATCTTTTACTAAATACTCCTCTTTTAAGATGTGCCTACAATGACAATTCTTCCATTGCTTTCGGAATTTATTCGAAAGTTTTGGCAGTTTGTAATCGAAGCTTTCTATTTTAATTCGCATATATTCCGAGTATTTTGTAGGATTTTTCCGTAAATCGCAAGAAATATGCTGAAGTTGCCCAAACGTATACTACTCAGAATTAATAGCGTAAGCGACACATCTCCACTCCTTTGTACACTTTCAATTAAATAATAACAAGTAGTATTTAAAGATAGAGAGGAGTGAAAATTAGGGTCTAACAACCATCAACATCGAGGCGTTAGAGATGGAGTACATGATCGGAATACATTCTAGGACAAACAAAAGATGCACCACGAAGGAATTATTCGAACGGAACGAAAATCGGTATATATGATATACATGTACAGACAAACAAATGATTGCACTTTCAGAAAAAATGGATGATTTACTCAAGAGAAAGAGTTTCTCAAATTGTGCAAATCAATAATACAGCCCGACAACCAGGAGTGATAGTCTGGGGTTCCACTTCATTTCATAGTAGCACCCGTTTGGTTCTCAGCCACGACACCCTTACAGCACAGCGGTACGTTGACGACATTCTACGCCCCATTTGTTACCCTTCATTGCTAGCCACGGTGGGCTGCACTTCAGCAAGATAGAGCTCGCCGGTACATGGCCACAGTGTCTACTGCTTGCCTTCGTCCTCGCCAAACCTAGACTCGGCCAGAAATGTCGCCACATCTCTCCCTAACTGAGAACATTCAGAGCATTATGGACAGAAACCTCGAACCACCCAGAGAATTTGATATCTAACACACCAGTTCGACAGAATTTGGCATGATATCGGTCTGCAAGGCATCGAGGAACTCTGTCGATCAATGCCAAGCCTAATAACTGCCTGCTTAATGGCCAGAGATGGACCAACACGTTGTTGACTTGCTCAATTTGTGGAGCTCTTTCCCTTGAACAACTCCTCCAATTTTTCTGAATTGCAATTATTTGTTTTTCTGCACGTGTACATCACATCGGCAGTGCCCTTTCAATGGAACCATCGAAGCAATTCAAAGTAGCGATTTACAGAAATTACGAAGAATGTCAATCTGGATGGCCGGACGCGGGTTGGATTCGTCGTCCTCCCGAATGTGAGCCCAATGTGCCAACCACTGCGCTACCGCGCCCGGCTTGAACAGAGAAGAAGTCTCGTATTGTTAGTGCCTCCTTTAAGAATAGTGCTCGGTACTGAGCTCCAAGCTGTTATCAGAGCTCCGTAACGAATGCCTCATAAAAGTTAATAGCCAACTTTGCTTTAGTTGCTGCCACGCTGCTCTCTTCGACGCTTTTACTGTTTACCAGAGCTCCAGTATACACGTATCTAAGGCTGCACTGGACGCATGAAAGCCACTGACGGCGTGCTGAGTGGCAGTTCTTCCATAACGCTGTCCACTGAGCTCAGCACTAACCTAAAGAGACAGCGCAAAGGCCTATCTGCCTACAAAAACGTCACACAGCCGCCATACTGGAGAGAGGCATTCAGAATTGTTCATTGTGATCGTGGTTGCGCCTTTGAAGTGGTTCTGTGTCTTATGTTTTGAACCAGCACTTTTAAGAATTGTGTTGCATACGGATGCAGTAATCGATGCAGGACAAGAAGTGGCATTCAGTTCTATAAGTGAGTTAAGTGCGCAATATAATTTAAAGAAAATTATATTCGAGAAATGCAAATAATACCACTAAGAAACGTTCCAGTTTCGGTTTCCACATTCACGCACAGAACGGTAGAAATGTGTACACGCAATACACAGGGATTACTGGATTCAGTTGAAACAGCATAATTTGGAACGATAATTTGCATGCTACGACCAGGAGTTGGTATGCAGCTTTTAAAAGACGTCGCTGTATAGAGCTTCTTCAATTTTTCCGACGATTTGCAGCAGAAAATTAAGCAGGCAAGCTAATTATTTTTGCAAATGTGTGACACTTTTAAATATTTGTGTACTGTGCATTGAAAAAAGAACAAATACAGAAAGAAAATGTCCTTCAGATTATATTATTACTATGACAACCACCTTCTTCCCCGAAAACTGTTGTCTGCAAACTATTAACTTAACTTTATCTAAACGATTCACAGCAATGTTAAAACTATTTTGTTTGTTTGCAGTTAATCTGCTTTAGTGTCCAGGACGAAGAAGAAAGCACGTAAGTGGTCCGATGTGTGTGATGTCCTTAGGTTAGTTAGGTTTAGGTAGTTTCTAAGTCTAGGGACTGATGACCTCCGATGTTAAGTCCCATAGTGCTTAGAACCAATTGAACCATTGAACCAATCAACTCCGTATCCAGCCCTCAGATTAAGATTTTCTGTGTTTTCCCTAAATCGCAAGGTGATGTCGAGATTAAACCCTTGAAAGGGCAACCCAGTTTCCACTCCCACATTTCACCAACATACGCTCGTGGGCCGTCTTAATCACCTCATCGTCGACGGGACGTCAGGTATAAACTTCCTAAACAATTCTTTCACGCTGCAGCAGACTTACTAGCAAATTTAAACTGTATAGAGGACCGTGACTCAAACCCAGAATGTTGCCATTTGGTGGCAATGCTCTTACCCTCTGATAGACCCGATTCACAACCTGCGCTCGATTTTCTTCAAAAGGGCACTCAATCCGCTGTAGAAAGAAAGATTTTCGCTGGAAATAATCCTCTTGGGTTTGGCTAAAACATAACCCCTCAACAATCTTTCTTTTTGGAGTGCTTGGCTAGCAAAGTATGTATGAGAACTTCTGTGGAGACTGTAAAGTAAGGGAGAGGTACTAGCGTAAGTGAAACAATGTTGCGTGCATGTGTAGGTTCCACGTGCGAGTCCCACTCCATCACAATTCAAATCTGCCAGGAAGTTTCCTAAGCTCCTTTCATACTTATTTTCTTCACTGAGCAGATGTCACAGTTATTAGGTGCAGCGGAGAAAGTTAACTGTTACGATTAGGAGCCTCATTGGATGCAATATGTTAAAATTATGGTATAAATTTCCTGCCGTTTATGGCACCTAAGCTTGATAATGGTCGATGACCGAAACTAGTTGCGAATCGTCAAAATAAATGACGGCTGAAGGTTTCACCATGAATTTTAACAGTATGTGACACTTATCAATTGACAGTAACCTTAACAGCAACCGCTACATCGCAGAGGTTTTAAAGCGCGAAGAGCTGCACCTCCTTTCAGGCAATCCTACGTGGCTTTTTCAGTAGGGCAATGCCCGACCTCATGGGTGGTGTGGAAAGTGCAAAGCCTTCTTTGATGAACGAAAGGAACCACTCCTACTCCAGGCGCGCTCGATCGCTCGACATTTACTTCCATGAACATGTCCGCGATACGGTTGGTTGCCCACCTGTGCGTTACAGACTTACCGCAGCCACTTTTCATGCCTTGCGGACTCAGGAACTATCTTTGTGGAGTAATAGGGGCAACACACGAGGGTTTCACACCATACTGTACTTCCAAAGTCAAAGAGCATACAGCGTATATCAATAAAACACCGACAACATTTCGTACGTTGCGCAGGACGGTTAAATAGTCATTTTTCAACAGGAAACTCATGTCTGTAAATGAGCAGTTTAGGTGCTGTGAGGAGTTGAAGTCTGAGAACGGTGGCGTCAAAACTTATTCGAAGCGTTTTTAGTGAGTTATGCAGCCCGTCAGCCATCAGTGTTAAGCGGACGTACGGGTTGCGCCTGCGGTACTGTCAGTGCGTGCAGCAGCACGGTAAACTGGCCATTTTCAGTCAGCCTGAAGATATAAAATTTACCTTATCTTGAGCTTGTGATATACTGCAAGTGGAGATGTTGTGAAATATTTGTTTTCCAGCAGAGAATGCAAGAACTGCAACGATACGGACAAACGGCTAGCGTTATCAGGCATGGCTCCAGAGAAAAATCTTAAATCTGCAGTAGGTAAAGGTAAGAGAAATGGCATCCCATAGAATGTGCATAAGTTCTACGACAAATCTGGTAATTTAACAGACCTTCACGCTCGCTAATGATATTTACCATCCCTCAAAACGATTTAAATATAATTCACATCCCACATTAGGCGACTCGAAAGCGAATTATAGCTGAGATGCAATGCGAAAGTCATGTGGCAAAACGCCCTGTAGCTTAAAAAAGCGTGATCGCTAGTAAAATTACTAAAGCAATTCAATAACAAATACAAATATAGGTCATGTTGTTTCTGAATAAGAAATTAAAATGGCATAACGCAGTAGTCATAAAGGCTGATAAACGAAACACCAGTCATCATGAGTGAAAATAGCTACATATCTAACAGAATATTTTCGCAAACGCTGGAATAAAAGAAGTAAACAAGGATCCTAAAGCGAAAGTTCGTATTGATTTGAAACGTAAAATTCAAAAGTCTAATTTTCTAAGGTTTCCTTGTTATGAACCCGAAAACATCTATCGCTCGAGAATAGGTTAAGCTGGGCTACCAAAATAGGCCAGGGGGCTAATCTCCGAAACACAATCGAGCCCTAATGGACCTATTGACAGTTATTTGGTGCAAAAATTAAAAGCTTTACATACGTTCAATTAAAAATTTATTGTTAAGAAAAATTATGACTTTGCTGGTAGCGACAAACATATTGCAATACCAGCGGAGGCACAGCTTGTGCCACTTGAGATAGTGAACTTGTATACAAATTTGCCAATCAGTGAATCCCCGGATTTAATTACAAACACTTTACTGATACATAAAAAGTATCTGTAGGAGAAACGACGTATTTAGTAGAGTTGTTAGAACTAACGCTGGCTTCTGATTATTTCACTTTTACCCGTAAAATTTACGACCAATCAGACGGTTAAGCAATGGGTAACGATCTCGCTAGTACCATGGCTGAAATTTTCGTGGACCATATAGGACAGACATTTTTCGATGAAAACCCAAAGTTAGCTAAGAAAATAATACTCTATTATCAACATGTTGATTGCATTGTAATATTAAAAGGGAATGTAAATTAAATCAGTGACGATGACTCCAAGTTTAGTGCTTATCACCCCAAAGTTAAATTTCCTGTTGAACATAATGTTTATTTATTTAAGACAACCGCCTTCGACAGAGTTTGCTGTCATCTTCAGGTCTTAAAAATCTTTTTGTTGTGAAAGGTGTTCATTTTACGTTGATTCTAACACCAAGTTGTCAAATGGATAAAAGTCGGTACATTCAAAAAATGTGCCATAACTAAAAATATTTGAAAACCTAAAGCACCTTGTGCAAAAGGCCATGTCCATACGTATATCGCTTACAGATGCTTGTTACATCGCAAAAACACAGTACACAGTAGCACACGTGGTTGCATAAGCTGAACATATTCTCAACAGTCAAAATTTACTTTAAAAGGCGTATAAATATAATAAGCGCATAATAAGTACAATAAAGAAATATTTTATGCGATATAGGCTTTCGAATGCTTTTTAAAAAGTACAACAGATCGCTCCTTCAATACTCTGAAAACGAGAAAAACCAATCAAAGAACGCACTTCAATACATAATAAGCAGGTAGTATTTCGAGATCATTTAACTGAAACTAAACACTCCGTAAGAGCCAATAGAGACAGATCTTCGAATTTTAGACACACACAGCACCTAAGGCAGTTTATTTGTACATCTTGGAAGAACTTGAAATAGATGGCCATCATCTGAAATAATCAGACAAAACACACAATTTGTATTGTGACGTCAAGAATTCTGTATATTTTAAGAATTCCGACGCTGTAATCAGACGGCTCAGTTAGCAGCAGCTCTCCAGACTTGCTACAGCCGCACGTTGCTGACAGCGTGGCTGTGTGGCAACATGGCCGGGGGGCACACAGTGGGCGACGGAAACAAGTAGCAATGTGTCGATATATGTGTTGGTTTAATTAAGAATGTTAACAAGATGTCTCATGCACCAATATTAGGCGCACTGTCTAAAATGCTTCTATGTTACATTTTAGTACTGCAAAGTGTCAGTGCTTTTCCTCTCCCCCCTCCAACCTTCCAAGTCGGAAGTGTACCGTAGTGCTGTCCCTTTTGGTGCAGTGTGTGACTATGTTATTTTTACAAAATTTTGATTTTTCACGACACATCATTAATTACGTAAAATTTTAAAAATTTCAGATTTTAAATATTGTCGATCTGTATTAACAACTTATTCAGGTACCATTTTAAGAATGTTAGATTTTAAATAGTTCAGTCTATGTTATCTAATGAAGTAGTTGTTTATTAATGTTTTATTTAATTTAACTTTTACATCTGCAGATGATCACGGAATGTGATCGAAACTAGTTATCGAGTTTGACTGATTGCAACTGGGACTGTTACATTAAATATTTTAAAAAATATTGTGATCGATGTTTACATTTTACTAATAGTTCCTCCCAAATAGATTCTTACAGGTCAGGTTTAATGTTCAGATTATGGTTGTCTTTGATCCACTAGTTCCACAGGCGAGGTTCATTCCTCACAGGACAAATCAAAAGCTCTCTGTCAGTTTTCGCCATCATTGTGTGGCGTCGGGTTGAGATGTCGGACTGGAAATAAACATCTTTAGTGCGTCAACTAGTCGCTCCGTATAACCGGGCGTCATCTGTTGTTGTCATATCGGGCTTCCGTTTCCATTCTAGGCATTTACATCGTACTGTAGTCTTCTTGTGAAAACAGATTTATTTGTCAAGATCGCTATATGAACATAGTTACTGGATTACTAGTATCGGCAATATGTATCGCCATTTCAGTTCTATAAAAAGAAAACATGCCGAGGTTACAGGCTTACTGCTATATAAAAATTTAGGAGGGCATACACAACAGCTCAATGACAAAAATTACGTACCCATAACACCGGACAGTGGGAGCTAGATGATGCATTGCTTAAACCACACTGTCACATTAGGAATATGCTATATGCTGTAAAATAATAACTTTCACAAAATTTAGCCCACATGGACGAATACAGTCAAAAGTAAAAATATAATAATGAATACCTCTAATAAGTAAAATTTGTATTGTATGATGTAGCTACCGCTGCTCGATTTTATGGGTTCATCATTTTTGTCGTTGAGCTGTTGTGTGTGGCCTACTACAGTTTTTACGTCGCTGTAGTTCTGATACCTCGGCATGTTTTCTTTTTATAGATCTGAAGATGGGAATACATATTCCCGAAACTAGCAGTCTAGTAATTGTGTTAATACTGCGATCTTGGCAAATAAGATGGTTTTCACAAGAAGATTGTTGCTGGTGTTTTTGTGATCTTCAATCCAAAGGCTGGTTAGATGCAGCTCTCCATGCTACTCTATCATGTGCAAGCTTCTTCATCTCCCAGTACCTACTGCAACCTACATCCTTCCGAATCTGCTTAGTGTATTCATCCCTCGGTCTCCCTCTACGATTTTTACCCTCCACGTTGCCCTCCAATACTAAATTGATGATCCCTTGATGCCTCAGAATATGTCCTACCAAACGATCCCTTCTTCTGGTCAAGTTGTGCCGCAAACTCCTCTTCTCCCTGGTTCTATTCAATACCTCCTCATTAGTTACGTGATCTACCCATCTAATCTCCAGCATTCGTCCGTAGCACCACATTTCGAAAGCTTTCATTCTCTTCTTGCCCAAACTATTTATCGTCCACGTTTCACTTCCATGTATGGCTACACTCCATACAAATACTTTCAGAAACGACGTCCTGACACTTATGTCTATAATCGATATTAATAAATTTCTCTTCTTTAGAAACGCTTTCCTTGTCATTGCCAGTCTACATTTTGTATCCTCTCTACTTCAACCATCATCAGTTATTTTGCTCCCCAAATAGCAAAATTCATTTACTACTTTGTCACTTTCCCTAATCCAATTCCCTCAGCATCACCCGATTTAATTCGACTACATTCCATTATCCTCGTTTTTCTTTTGTTGATGTTCATCTTATATCCTCCTTTCAAGACACTGTTCATTCCGTTCAACTGCTCTTCCAAGTCCTTTGCCGTCTCTGACAGAATTACAACGTCATCGACCAACCTCAAAGTTTTTATTTCTTCTCTATCGGTTTTAACTCCTACTCCAAATTTTTCTTTTGTTTCCTTTGCTGCTTGCTCAATATACAAACTAAAAACATCGGGAATAGGCTACAACCCTGTCTCACTCCCTTTCCAACCACTGCTTCCCTTTCATGACCCTCGGCTCATATAAATGCCATCTGGTTTCTGTACAAAATGTGAATAGGCTTTCCCTCCCTGTATTTTACTCCTGCCACCTTCAGAATTTGAAAGAAAGTATTCCAGTCAACAATGTCAAAAGCTTTCTCTCAGTCTGCAAATTGTATAAATGTAGGTTTACCTTTCCTTAATCTATCTTCTAAGATAAGTCGTAGGGTCAGTAATGCCTCACGTGTTCCAACATTTCTACGGAATCCAAACTGATCTTCCCCGAGGTCGGCTTCTACCAGTTTTTCCATTCGTCTGTAAAGAACTGGTGTTAGTAATTTGCAGCTGTGACTTAGTGGTAATTTTCACATCTGCCAACACCTGCTCTCTTTGGGACTGGAATTATTATATTCTTCTTAAAGTTTGAGCGTATTTCGCCTGTCTCATACATCTTGCTCACAAGATGGTAGAATTTTTTCAGGGCTGGCTCTCCCAAGGCTTGTAGTAATTCTAATAGAATGTTGTCTACTCCCGGGGCCTTGTTTCGACTTAGGTCTTTCAGTGCTCTTTCAGACTCTTCACGCAGTATCATATCTCGCATTTCATCTTCATCTACATCCTCTTCCATTTCTATAATATTGTCCTCCAGTACATAGCCCTTGTGTAGACTCTCTAAATACTCCTTTCACCTTTCTGCTTTCCCTTCTTTGCTTAGAACTGGGTTTTCAACTGAGCTCTTGATATTCATACATGCGGTTCTCTTTTCTCTAAAGGTCTCTTTAATTTTCCTGTAGGCAGTATCTATCTTATCCCGAGTGATATTTGCCTCTACGCCCTTATATTTGTGTTATAGCCATCCCTGCTTTACAGTACAGATTCATAGATCGCTTCCTGCACTGATTGACCATGTCAGGTAACAGTAACGTACATTGTAGTTTTGGTGTTTGTTTCCATTCATTTGTCGCCTCCGGAAAGCTGCGGGTCCGTTGTAAGTGTAGCCTTATATAACGTTTCTTGCCAGATTATTATGTGGCGGCCACAAAGTGTCAGGAGGACGCGAAAGTTAATAAATATACTTTCCGATTTTGCTCTCGCTTATTATATCGGATGTTTCGGGTTTCTGGACAGCGAACAAAATGAAATGTTTCAAAACTTAGAGCACAAAAATGATGAGGGCTCTATTGTATAACTTCAAATCTATAGTATGATCCGGATGTTGACAAGCTGATCAGAAAATGTATTATGAGCTACACGTTCGGCCGTCGTGTAAAGCAACACTATGAGGGGTAGTAGTAACCGGCATATTAAACACTACGTTGCTTAAACCGTTGGGCACGTGCAATTCTTAAAATGAAGTGGTACAAACAGAGCAGACGTCTCTTTCTCAGACATGCCACGATTGACGATAATTACGAGTGAACAAAGCAAGTACTCATTAAATCTACACTGATATTGATTCAAAAGCACTGAGAAATGTAAGCCGAAACAAGACTCATGGAGTAGATGACATTTACATGACATTCTCTCAGAATTATTGAGATCCTAGGTAGAGCCAATTATGGCATAACTTTTCCACCGAGTGTGCATTATACATTCGACAGAGAAAATTTCCTCAGATTTTAAGAAGAATGTAATAATTGCAGTTCCAAAGGAAGCAGGCGCAGACACCTACTTCTACATAATTACTCCGAAACTCAAAATTAAGTGCCTGACAGAAGCTTCATCGAACCACTTTCAAGCTACTTCCTTACCGTTCCACTCTCGAATGGCGCACGTGAAAAACGAGCATTTACTTTTTTCTGTGGGACTCTGATCTCTCGTATTTTATCATGATGGTCATTTCTCGCTACGTAGGTTGGTGCCAACAGAAAATTTTCGCAGTAGAACGAGAAAGCTGGTGATTGACATCTCACGAGAAGATGCTGCCGCGACGAAAAACGTCTTTGTTTTAATGACTATTCGCGGCTCTCTTTCCCGTATTTGATGATAATACAAAACGAGTTGTCCTTCTTCGAACTTTTTCGATGCCATCCGTCAGTCCCACCTGATGCGGATTCCACACCGCACAGCAATACTCCAGAAGATGGTGGACAAGCGTAGTGTAGGAACTTTCTTTTGCAGTTATGTTGCACTTTCTAAGTGTTCTGCCAATAAGTTGCAGTCTTTGTTTGCTTTCCCCACAACATTATCTACGTTATCGTTCCATTTTAAGACATTTCTAACTGTAATCCGTAAGGATTTAGATTTGTTAGAGTTACAGTGTAATCGAAATTTAGCGGGTATCTTTTGATGTCAATAGTACCGGACCATCAATGCAAAAATGCCCGGAGCGGCATCCAACGACCGTAGTGATTGTCGAATTTGCGGGCGCACACCAGGTGTGGGACACACACGGCTGCTCGATGCGCCGTCTGTCATTCGCGCGTGTGGCTTCCGACACTAGCAAAGTACACACCTCGTGCCGCAGGAACATGGGTAGTTAGAGTAACTAATGAGGACGTACTGAATCGAAATGGGGAAATAAGAAAATTATAGCACAACTTGACTAAATAAGATATCGCTTGATAGGGCACAACTTGCAGCATCAAGGAAAGTCGTTTTGGTTATGAAGGTAAGTGGTTGGACGCGGGGAAAGGGGGTGGGGGGTTACAAATTGAAGAGGCAACACAGGCCTGAATACTGTAAGCAGATGCAGATGTAGGTTGCAGTAGTTATTTGGCGGAGAGGCGGAGAGGGGGGGGGTGCATCAAACAAGTCTTCGCACTGAAGACCGCAACAGCGTTAATACAAAAGCACAGACTTCTCAATCTACAGCAAAATGTGAAAGTGTGTTTCAAAATTAAGACGTGGACTTGAAGACTTTGTAGCGTTTATTACACTCAGTTAACAATTATAAATAAAACAACAAACGAAATTGCAACTCAAACAGTTTTTCTGACAATTGTTCAATATGAACACTTCGTGTCGTTACGCGACTTCTTCTCAAGCTTTGATCAGTGCGTCTGGAGTAATTGTTGCATCAATGCTTTTTCACTTTAGATGTATCTCGTTGCAAATATATCATTTCACGGCGATTTGCTGACCATAGATGCAAACAGATTACCACTTCGGTGAAATATCGAACCATCACTGAAAACGACATGTTCCAGAAAAATCTTCATCGACACGCAGCAACATTTCGTTTCCTAAGTTGGCACGTAAAACGTAGTCTGCAGGCTTTAGAGCTTGTAACAACTGCAAACGATGATGACGTCGTTGTATGGTTCATGTGGCTCTGAGCACTATGCGACTTAACTTCTGAGGTCATCAGTCGCCTAGAACTTAGAACTAATTAAACCTAACTAACCTAAGGATATCACACACATGCATTCCCGAGGCAGGATTCGAACCTGCGACCGTAGCGGTCGCTCGGTTCCAGACTGTAGGGCCTAGAACCGCACGGCCACTCCGGCCGGCACGTAAATATAAGCATCTCCTAAAAAGTCTGCACATACACGTCACTGGAATTACTAATTCACGATTAGCCTTCCGAACCGATTTCTTGGGGCTGCGCATGGTAGACTCTCATTCGTTCAACAGGTTCCTCAATCAATCTAGGTCCTTCCATACTCTTCCTTCCTTGCATAAGTCTACAAACGTATGAGTTGCTCTTTCATTTGATGTATTGTTTATAACTTTATGTTCAATGTAATAAATGCTACAAAATCTTGAAACCCGAACGTTAATTTTGAATGTGGAAACTTTTACCCAGTACGATACCGAAACTGGCAGGCATGTTGAGGTCCTATTCTGAGGCAAGTTCTTCACACGGGTAGTAAAAAGGTCACTCTAGCAAGAGCGCACGAGGCGCGAGCCTCACCTGTAGCTGCGTGCTGTGTTGCGGTGTGGACCCTGCTGCCGCCGCTGCGCGCACAGGAGTGAAAGCCGCTGCGCCGCGTGCAGCTTTATGCCGTCTGCAGCGGGCCGGGTCCCTACCCGCCGACGTCTGGCAGCCGCCCGCTCGCGGAAACCACGGAATCCGCTACACCGCATCTCACTACATCGGGCTCGGTCGTCTGACGTCAAAGTGCGAGCCCGAAAACCGAAAGGTCACGGGGTCGAATCCTGGTCAGTCCTTGTTATTTTTTAATCTGCATTTCCGATAGACTCCACTTTTGAAACAACAGGTCCCTTTTACCCGGTAGGATTATTTGGGCAAGAAGAGGGCGTGCAAGGCACCGAAGTGGCGTCTAATTGAAAGCACTTGCTGGAAAACAATTAATTCCAATTTTGGCCACCAGGTGCAAAACTGAAGCAGTGAATGCAAAAAAATGTAAAGAGACGTTTCCTTGTGTAGTGGATTAGGGACGGGACGTGGCAAAATAGGTCAAACAAATGAGAAAAGCGCAATGTTGATTTTACTACAGGGTGGTCCATTGATAGTGACCGGGCCAAATATCTCACGAAATAAGCGTCAAACGAAAAAACTACAAAGAACGAAACTCGTCTAGCTTGAAGGGGGATACCAGATGGCGCTATGGTTGGCCCGCAAGATGCCGCTGCCATAGGTCAAACGGATATCAACTGCGTTTTTTCAAATAGGAATCCCCATTTTTTTTTATTACATATTCGTGTAGTACGTAAAGAAATATGAATGTTTTAGTTGAATCACTTTTTTCGCTTTGTGATAGATGGCACTGTAATAGTCACAAAGTATAAGTACGTAGTATCACGTAACATTCCGCCAGTACAGGCAGTATTTGCTTCGTGATACGTTACCCTTGTTAAAATGGACCGTTTACCAATTGCGGAAAAGGTCGATGTCGTGTTGATGTATGGCTATTGTAATTAAAATACCCAACGGGCGTGTGCTATGTATGCTGCTCGGTATCCTGGACGACATCATCCAAGTGTCCGGACCGTACGCCGGATAGGGCGTTGATGATGCCCAAAGAGCTGTTTTAGCTGCCGTCGCGGCTAATCCGCACATCAGTAGAAGACAAATTTTTCGAGAATAGGGAATCTCAAACACGTCGGTGTTGAGAATGCTACATCAACATCGACTGCACCCGTTCCATATTTCTGTGCACCAGGAATTGCATGCAACGACTTTGAACGTCGTGTAAATTCTGCCACTGGGCACAAGAGAAATTACGGGACGATGACAAATTTTTGGCACGCGTTCTATTTAGCGACGGAGAGTCATTCACCAACAGCGGTAACGTAAATCGGCATGATATGCACTATTGGGCAGCGGAAAATCCACGATGGCTGCGACAAGTGGAACATCAGCGACCTTGGCAGGTTAATGTATGGTGCGGCATTATGGGACGAAGAATAATTGGTCCCCATTTTATCGATGACAATCTAAATGGTGCGATGTATGCTGAATTCCTACGTAATGTTCTACCGATGTTACTACAAGATGTTTCACTACATGACAGAATGGCGATGTACTTCCAACATTATGGATGTCTGGCACATAGCTCGCGTGCGGTTGAAGCGGTCTTGAATAGCATATTTCATAATAGGTGGATTGGTCGTCGAAGCACATGGATTTATTTCTGTGGGGAAAGTTGAAGGATATTTGCTATCGTGATCCACCGACAACGCCTGACAACATGCGTCAGCGCATTGTCAATGCATGTGCGAACATTACGGAAGGCGAACTACTCACTGTTGAGAGGAATGTCGTTACACGTATTGCCAAATGCACTGAGGTTGACGGACATCACTTTGAGCATTTATTGCGTTAATGTGGTAGTTACAGGTAATCACGCTGTAACAGGATGCGTTCTCAGAAATGATAAGTTCACAAAGGTACATGTATCACATTGGAACAACCGGAATAAAACGTTCAAACGTACCTACGTTCTGTATTTTAATTTAAAAAACCTACCTGTTACCAACTGTGTCGTCTACAATTGTGAGCCATATGTTTGTGACTATAACACCGCCTTCTATCACAAAGCGAAAAAAGTCGTCCAACTAAAACATTCATATTTCTTTACGTACTACACGAATATGTAATAAAAAATGGGGGTTCCTATTTGAAAACACGCAGTTGATATCCGTTTGATCTATGGCAGCGCCATCTAGCGGCCAACCATAGCGCCATCTGGTTTCCCCCTTCAAGCTAGACGAGTTTCGTTCTTTGTAGTTTTTTCGTTTGACGCTTAATTCGTGAGATATTTGGCCCGGTCACGATCAATGGAGCACCCTGTATAAACCACCACTTGCACAGTTTGTGCAGTATGAGCACCGGACACGTCTTCGAGATGCTGCATCCGCAAAACAGCTTGACCAACAGTTGCTTGAGGCAGTTCTGGTGGAATCTGAGGAACGTGTTCCTGTATACTGGCGACCACATCAGGTAGATGCCGACCGTGTCGCTGGTAAATTCATTGTTTTAGATATCCCTAGAGCCAAAAGTCATATGCACTTTTAACAGCGATTCTTATGTCTTAACTACACTTTTATTTTTCAACAATCTTACGCATTTCGACTTTCCGTCGTTTTCAAATACAGTGTTATATCAGTCACATAAAACTGCGCTGCGTGGGATTGGTCGACCAGTCTAAGGCGCTGCAGTCATGAACTGTGCGGCTGGTCCCGGCGGAGGTTCGAGTTCTCCCTCGGGCATGGGTGTGTGTGTTTGTCCTTGGGATAATTTAGCTTAAGTAGTGTGTAAGCTTAGGGACTGATGACCTTAGCAGTTAAGTCTCATAAGATTTCACACACATTTGAACATTTTTGAACATGAAACTTTTCATTAGATACATTGTATCACGTCAACATTCTCAATCACTAGTGAACAATTTTATATGACTGACATAACACTGTCTTTGAAAATGGTGGGAAGTCGAAACGCGTAAGGTTGTTGAAAAATAAAAGTGTGGTCAAGTTACTAAAAACGCATCCAAATGGCCGCGTCGTCTCACAGCATTTTCATGCAAATTGCAAAATTCAAATATACTCAGATCAGCTGATCTCGCAGGCCATGCATCTGGAAAACCTCTAGAAATATCACGTTCGTGGAAGGTTACATAAGCACATTTTCCACTTGGTGAGCGACACAACGTGTTGCCCCATCTTACCTAAAACAGTGGTTGCCACTCAGTTGCCCTCTTCCAAAGCTATGCTGTACAAGGAGGTGTCGGTACACCGGACAGGCCCTCTGGGTGAATTCTCTTCAAAGAAGAACGGATCGAATATAACGGTGCTTGTCAATCCACACGACACGTGACATACGGTGAGCGCACAACATGCGGCGTAACTGTACTCCAAATTGGGCAGTTCTGTGCATTCACAGTACCTTGTAGGGTAAAATGAGCCTTGTCAGTGTATAGAATGTTGAACGGCCAGATGTCATCAACTTCAATGCGTGGCAGGAAACGAAGAACAAATTCAGAGCGTTGTAATGAATCATGAGGTTACAGTCGCTGCACCGTTTGGATCTTGTAGGAGTACTAGTGTCCAACAGACCGCAAAACTTGCCATACTGTTGACCATGAGATGGACAATTTACATGACACTGCGCGGGCGGTAGCAATGCACGGAGCTCATGCTGCACTTCAGTTACAGCAACAGCAACCTCGTCAATAACTTCCACCAGGACAGTACACCTTCCTCTTCCAGGTGCCACATCAACCTCACCCGTGAGTAGCTGCGCTTTAATTATAACCAACCGGTACCTTGGAAAACCACCAGGACCTATCGAATCCATGCGACGCAGGGTAACTGCTATATTACATTCCGAAGGTGGACCAACATGCTATTAAACAGAGGTCGTAATGTTTTGGCTCAGCATTGTATTTACTCTCTCATTCGTAGTGTGTATCCCATCTTATGAGGCCCGCTGTTGGCAAATTTATTTTTTATTTTAACAATAAGAGCAAATCCCCATCGCCACAGTTGTCAGTCAACCTGAGAGGGGGAAGTCGTTTGCACCACCATTCTACGAATCGTGCAAAATTTGTTCAGTATGCAATCGTACTTCAAGTGTTTGTGGTTGGTATTTTCCGAGGCGGAGATGTGAGGGCAGCCTTGCATTTGCTAAAAGAGCGTAAAACCCGCCTAAAAGCCACACACAGACTCGCCGGTTTACCTGACTAACGGCCGTTATTCCGCGTCTGGCTCATCTGCCTCACAAGCTGGCGTGCTGCGCGCTGTGAATACACAGTATTCATTGAATTCGAAAGATCGAACGGTCTGGCAACAGCCTCTTACTTCGCGTAGCAGGTCAATTTGCAAGTTGCTATATCTCCTCTCGTTGTTAACGTCAAAGGCTTTCGTAAACAGTGAATAGCTGCTAACAAAATATTCGCTAATTCCATGTGCAGTATTAACAATGCGTCTTTTCTCATTAAAAGTTTTCTAGTCATACAAAGTCTCCAAAACGTTGGAGTAACAATGCTCGACCAGTTTTCGCTTCGCACTTTTTTCACACTGTGTCTGATGTAGATGGGTGCAACATAAATATATCGCACTCATTAAATGACGTGACAAATATTTTTAAACATCTCTCCCTCTTCCTCCTAAATTCAGTGACATCCATAAGGAAATCGTACTCTCCCTGTATTAACCCTCTGTGGAGGAGCTCGACAAGTTTGTAACACTACCAGTACATTGTTGCTTCTGTATAGCGAGAAGCATTTTCCCGCAACTGACACACGTCGCAGATTTGTAACGCTTCAGCAGTTGAGTTTTGCGAGTTTAGTCTAACGTGAACGAATTTGTTGCAGATCTAGTGAACTTACAATACACCGACGGAAAGGAAATTGCAACATCAGAAAAATGGTTAATATAGAGTAATGCATTTTCGGGAATACATTAGTAAGGTAACATATTTAAGTGATTAACACTGCAAGATCACTGGTTAATGTAAGCGTGAGATACGCAATTGAAAATATGAAATGCTGGTACATTAATAATCTGTGTAAACGCCAATTTGTTGAATGCAAGCAAGCAAATGTGCATGCATAGTGTTGTATAGGTGCTACATGTCAGTTTGTGTGATGAGCTCCGTGCCTTTTGCACTTGGCCGGTCAATAGAGGGGCGATTATTGCTGTTTGTGCATGACGCTGGAATTGTCCGATGACGTCCCATATGTGCTCGATTGGAGACATATCTGGCGAACGAGCAGGGCAAGGCAACAAGTCGACACTATGTAGAGCATTTTGGGTTACAACAGCGATACGTCAGCGAGCGTTATCCTGTTGGAAAACACCGCCTGGAATGCTGTTCATGAATCGCAGCACAACATGTCGAATCACCACACTGACGTAAAAATTTGCAGTCAGGGTGCGTAGGACAACCACGAGAGTGCTGTTGCTGCCACGCGAAATCGCACCCCAGGCCAGAGCTCCCGGTGCAGATCCAGTGTATCTAGCATGCAGGTAGTTGGTTCCAGGCCCTTCATCAGAAAACATAACAGACCTCAGTCCTGACCTCGAATGAGCTTTCGCTTGACACCACAAAAGTCGCACTTGGCGGTGGTTTGGGGTCAGTGGAATGCTCGCTACAGGGCGCCTAGCTCGGATCTGTACTCGAAGTAATCGATTTGTAACAGTTAGTTGTGTCATTATGGAGCCAACTGCTGCATATGCCTTACGATGTCCCTGAGCCTTACGCCCCCTGGGTTGTGCCAAGTGGCCGTCCAGAGCCCGGTCTTCTTGCGACTGTAGTGACCGCCACTATCAGCAATCACATACACTGGCTACGTCCCGGCCAGGTCTTTCTGCAGTATCGCAAAAGCCAGATCCAGCTTGTAGTCCTATTACACGACCTCGTTCAAACTCAGTGAGGTGGTGATAATGGCGTCTTTGTCGCCTTAAAGGCAGCATTGACTAACATCAACTCACCACGTACAGTCTCAAAGGTAGCTAATGATCACGATCATTAGACCATGAATTTAAAGCAAACCTGATTCGCATTCTAGTGGAACTACCAGCGCCACTCGTATGAGACTCGCGCAAAATTTGAATAGACATCATCTTTCACACGTAGAAACACGCGTAACAACTTTTGTTTATGTCGTAAAATTTCGTCTTGGTGTTGTGATTTTTTTCATCAGTGGATATAGATAAAGCCTTTGACATTACCAGCTAAACTGAATACAGGAATTTAAAAATTGAGCCTGCTGCGCAAGGTATGGAGGCTGTGCCAAGCGGTTCGATTTTCCTAATTCAATAAATTACGCCAACATATATATTTTTCAGCTTAAGCATCCACGAGAAAACTTATTTTTCTGGAAAGCCAGACCTGCAGCGTCCTACGGGAAGAACAGAAGTGCCTCCTCTCGTGTGACAGGCGGTAAAGAGTGCCTCCTCTAGTGATACTCTTGATTATGTTGGTAAGTGCCAACAAATATGGGTACTATATCGAGCAATCCTTCTACCGCTGGATTCGTCTTGCAGGGTTATTTAGAACTGTATCTGCATTAATAGTTTTCAGAAGATTTTTTCTGTAACTTTCAGAGCAAAGTTATTCGCCAGGGCAGTGTAGGACATTGGGTATTTGTGTCAGAGAAAGTCGCAAACGCAAAACGCCGAACTGCAAGGGAAGTCCATCACCAGTCTGCGAGAAATGTAATGTACAGTTGTACGTAGAAGAAAAACGAAACTGTTTTCTGGAATTCATAAAAAGAATAAGAGCTATACAGGTGTATAAAATTCTTATCTATTTTCAAACGTCAGAAAAGTGTATCTGTAACTGTTCACAAGCCAACATTTAATTCATCTGTATCCTTCCGTTAACACTGTAACTAAAATGTAGCACTACAAAATGTTGAAATATACGTTACTTGTGAATGTAGACGTTTCTGTCGTATGCTATTGATGGAAAGATCTCAGTTTCCAGGGAGATGACAGTGTTGAAATACCGCGACAAAGTTTTCGCTAGAAGATGACAAATATGGCACTCTTCGAAACGTCGCAGTATTTTAACATTACCATCCGGCTGTAAATCCGAAAGCTGTTCACTCATACACCTTCTGATCAAAAGTAGCTGGAAACCTATCAGTGGACATTAGTAAGTGATACGTCCACCCTTCGCCTTTATGAAGGCTTGAACTCTGTTCGCGACACTTGCAATGGGAAGCCTAGATATCTGTGGATGAATGGCAGCCCATCCTTCCTCAGGGGCCGAAACCAGAGAAGGTAGTGACGTTGGACGCCGTTGGTCGCAATAAGGGAACCACACCAAAACTACGTAAAACATTGCCCATACCGTAACACCATGTAACATCTCATTTTAACGCCTCCAGCATAGAAAGTACATTTTCCTAACATATATTTTAAGTACGTCGTTCTGTATGACTTTTAGCAAGCAGCGATCTACATTTTTAACCCATGGAGTTCCAACTGTCTTCCTCTCTCCGGATACGGAGACATTATCAAAGATTAGTTCTAGTTCGTTACGCAAATAAGTTACAAGCTTTTTCGGAAAGCTCAGATGTCCCCATTTAGATGACATTTTAAGAAAGCATAGTTTAATGAAATATTGCGGTGCTATATCAAGTATTAGTTAAAATCATATTAGACTGTCCTGAGTGCATGTTGGAAATTAATATTTGCAGTGCCCAAAAATAACTAAAGATCAAGTCTCTCTTCCGTCATTTAAAAACATCTACTACTCTTTTACAAATTTATGTTCGCAGAGTCAATTGCCGAACAGTGACGGAAGACCAGAGATAAAATAATTGTTTTCATATCTCGTACTTGGTGTCCAGCGAACAATTACTGACCTTTACAAAATCTTTTTATCGATATATGAAAATTGGCGACATCGTGTAAAGGAGTTTGGATCTCCATTTCCAACGACGTACAGTCAATAGTTTAATATTAATATAAATTCAGTTATTTGTCTTATAAACATTTAATTCTTTTGCTGTGAATTTTGTTACATGTAGATTGCGGATGCAGATGAACATCTGGGGCATAATAACTAAAAAAAAAAAAAACATATCGACAAGTCTATTTACCTGGATCCGACATGCATTTTTTTTTCACTTTCGTAAACTTCACACTATCCAATTCTGTACGGAGTACTATCAATACTCATTCTTTTCTAGCTATATTAATCTCTGGAAATACATAAAGCGTGCAGAAATTTAGCCTCAATAGTAATTTGCATTTTTTCCTTGTTTAAGTGAATTACTTAGAGTATGTAGCGTGAACGACACTTGCCCGTAGCGCTGTAAGATTGGTTTTCTAAATTTGATTAGCCATTATTGCAGGCAACTAACATTTAGAACCAAGCTTGTGCATTTACGCTCACCAGTTACTTTATGTATACAAGAGTAACCTTTTTCAATAATTTTGTGGTGTAACGAATATTTCCATTTTTCCTGTGAGTTTATAACTCAACAGATTATTGAACAGGAAATGAATGATACCTTTAGCAAACTTAACAGTACACGTATGTCTCTTGAACAAGCCCCAATTGCGGAGAAAGTTGACGCAATAGACTGAATTGGCAAACAACAAGCGAAAAAAGTTAATACAGTAGATTCTGCTGAAGAACAGACTCCCGGCTCAAAATTGATTCAATAGATTCTATTGCTGAAAAGGTAAACGCAACTGTTGAAGGTTTGTCTAAGCGAATGGACAGTATTTTGACCGAGATGGACCAAAATATCGAAGGAAAGCATGGTGAGCAAGTTTCTTCAATGCAAAAGCAAATGTCCCACTGGACCACTTATAAAAGCGTACAATTTGTTACTCTTCTGGGGAGTCCCACAGCCTCAACAAATACGAAGTAGCGCAAATAAAATATCAGCTGAGCAGCAGCGCAGAGCCACCAAAAGAACTGCGCTAACAATCCCGTTTAATGATACAACGTCATTAAGTATGGCAAAAGATTTCTTTCTGTCGAACAAATAAAATAAACAGCACCTCATTTCTTTACTTACTGCACAATTTGAGTGTGACCACTTCAATATTAACCAAGCTGCTGAGGACGCCGTATTGTAATCGTAGTTACTGCTGTTGTCATTGCTCAGTAATCTGTGTTGTTGTCGTTGAGGGGGGGGGGGGGGGGGGGCACACAGACGTTCTTGTGTTTCTGACCACTTCAGACCCATTGCCCTCAACATTTTTACTGAGCCCAGGCAAAGGCAAACAATGCGACGTAGCCTACCGACATTTCAAGTTGTCTCAAGTAACGAAAGACAACATTCTGTCCCTACATGCCTTCAGTGGCTGCGAAACGACTTCGTCGTTTTTCGGCAAAGGAAAACTGGAATTCTTCAGGTAATTGGGGACGAAAACAACTAAATGAAAGCACCAGAGATATTCAGCAATTCCTGTACTGCTGCTGATGAGACTGATGAAGTAAATGCGCTTCGCTATCAAATCTTTGGAAAAATAAATATCAAAGTACTCATTCTAGCTCACCTCTTTACTGCTCGACAGCATTCCCTGAGAAAGTATTTGCAGATGGAAAACCTATATCCACTGTAATTGGGCTGGAAGGCTACAATATTCAACCTTTTACCATTTCCCACTACTAAAGAAGCAGCACCTAAGAACTTTTGCAAACAATTTACTGTATATGTCCAGGCTGTCATGGTTGCTTGATTTATCATTGGTCATCTCATTTGGCTGTTGATACTGCCCGATTGGATTTTATGCAGGATTTGCCTCTGTCATGTTAAACCGTCTAAGAATGTCTTTAGTACAATTTTTTGATTAATATCTACTCATCCATTCTCTTGAGATACAATGTTAATATTTAAGAAACACCCTAGCCTCAATAGTAATCTTAAACTCATCTCGAATTTTCCTTAGGAAAACTTCAGTGTCCTTCTTAGTGCATATGTTAATCCATTATCAACATACAAAACTACCATTAACTTGTCGTTGCAGTCTTCTCGATAGAAGAGGCCCGGATCTGCCTTACTTTCCACAAGCTCAAGGTTTTCAGGAACAACTTGAATCGTTGATTCCACGACACGACAAATGTTCCGGAAGCACGTTACAGATTGGTTTCTGATGATCTAAAAGCGCCTTATCGGAAATGTATCCAACCTATACTGATGTCAGCAGAATGAATTGCATTCCACTAGTCTAATTATGTTCTCATACAGTTAATTTTCTTTGTGTTGCCACCTGTTGTGCCTATGTTTTCTGTGCAACTACCGCAGATCAGTGTACTACACGTCCCGAAAATTTATCAAAACCAATCGATTGTTTATAATTCACAGTGAGCCACATCTGGTAAAGTAGGCTCACTTTCCTGTTGATAACACCAACCACCACTCCATTTTGTTGTTGTCGAACTGTTCTGCCCACCTGATGTCAAACTGTACCAACAACCATTTATGCTGATACCACAATACCGCATACCGGTCTGTTACGGGTTTTCGGAGAGGATTTCCAGGCAACTACCAGGTTAAAGGCAGGGCGAAGAAGATCCAATCCCTTGACATATCTACATCTACATCTAAGCTCTGCAAACCACCGTGAGGCGCATGGCAGAGGGTACAACCCATTGTACCAATTATTAGGGTTTCTTCCCGTTCCATTCACGTAAAGAGCGAGGGAAGAATGATTGTTTGAATGCTTCTTTGTGTGTACAGTAATGATTCTAATATTATCCTCACGATAACTATGTGAACGATACATAGGGGATTGTAGTATATTGCTGCAGTCATCATATAAAGTCGTTTCTTGAAACTTTGTTAATAGACTTTCTTGCGGTAGTTTACGTCTATCTTCAATAGTCTTCCAGTTCAGTTCCTTCAGTATCTCTGTGACACTCTGCCACGGATCAAACAAACATGCGACAATTTGTGCTGCTCTTCTCTGTATACATTCAGTATCCCCCTTTAGTCCTATTTGGTATGCATCCCACAGACTTGAGCAATATTCTAGAAGCAGTCGCAGGAGTGGTTTGTAAGCAGTCTCTTTTGTGGACTGATTACAATGACCCAGTATTCAACCATTAAACCGAAGTCTACCACCTACTTTACCCACGATTGAACCTATGTGATCATTCCATGTCATATCTTTACGAAGTGTTACACCCAGGAATTTGTATGAGTTGGCTGATTCCAACAATGAATTATTGATATTATAGCCATAGGATACTACGTTTTATCCGTTTTGTGAAGTGCGCAATTTCACATTTCTGAATAATTAAAGCATGGCCTTTGCACCGCTTTGAGATCTTATCGAGATCTAACTGAATATTTATGCAGCTTCTTTCAGATAGTTCTTTCAGATAGAACTTCATTAGAGGCAACTTCAACATCTACAAAAATTCTGAGGTTGTTATTAATACTGTCTGCAAAGTCATCAATGTACAAAATGAACAGCAAGGGTCCAAGCACTTTTCCCTGGGTCACACCTGTTGTTACTTCTACATCTGATAATGACTCTACATCCAAGATAATATGCAGAGTCGTCCCTACCAAAAAGTCCTTAATACAGTCACAAATCTACATCTACATCCATACTCCGCAAGCCACCTGACGGTGTGTGGCGGAGGGTACCTTGAGTACCTCTATCGGTTCTCCCTTCTATTCGAGTCTCGTATTGTACGTGGAAAGAAGGATTGTCGGTATGCTTCTGTGTGGGCTCTAATCTCTCTGATTTTATCCTTATGGTCTCTTCGCGAGATATACGTAGGAGGGAGCAATATACTGCTTGACTCTTCGGTGAAGGTATGTTCTCGGAGCTTTAACAAAAGCCCGTACCGAGCTACTGAGCGTCTCTCCTGCAGAGTCTTCCACTGGAGTTTATCTATCATCTCCGTAACGCTTTCGCGATTACTAAATGATCCTGTAACGAAGCGCGCTGCTCTCCGTCGGATCTTCTCTATCTCTTCTATCAACCCTATCTGGTGCGGATCCCACACTGCTGAGCAGTATTCAAGCAGTGGGCGAACAAGCGTACTGTAACCTACTTCCTTTGTTGTCGGATTGCATTTCCTTAGGATTCTTCCAATGAATCTCAGTCTGGCATCTGCTTTACCGACGATCAACTTTATATGATCATTCCATTTTAAATCACTCCTAATGCGCACTCCCAGATAATTTATGGAATTAACTGCTTCCAGTTGCTGACCTGCTATTTTGTAGCTAAATGACAAGGGACCTATCTTTCTATGTATTCGCAGCACATTACACTTGTCTACATTGAGATTCAATTGCCATTCCCTGCACCATGCGTCAATTCGCTCCAGATCCTCCTGCATTTCAGTACAATTTTCCATTGTTGCAACCTCTCGATACACCACAGCATCATCTGCAAAAAGCCTCAGTGAACTTCCGATGTCATCCACCAGGTCATTTATGTATATTGTGAATAGCAACGGTCCTATGACACTCCCCTGCGGCACACCTGAAATCACTCTCACTTCGGAAGACTTCTCTCCATTGAGAATAACATGCTGCGTTCTGTTATCTAGGAACTCCTCAATCCAATCACACAATTGGTCTGATAGTCCGTATGCTCTTACTTTGTTCATTAAACGACTGTGGGGAACTGTGTCAAACGCCTTGCGGAAGTCAAGAAACACGGCATCTACCTGTGAACCCGTGTCTAAGGCCCTCTGAGTCTCGTGGACGAATAGCGCGAGCTGAGTTTCACACGACCGTCTTTTTCGAAACGCATGCTGATTCCTACAGCGTAGATTTCTAGTCTCCAGAAAAGACATTATACTCGAACGTAATAGGTGTTCCAAAATTCTACAACTGATCGACGTTGGAGATATAGGTCTATAGTTCTGCACATCTGTTCGACGTCCCTTCTTGAAAACGGGGATGACCTATGCCCTTTTCCAATCCTTTGGAACGCTTCGCTCTTCTAGAGACCTACGGTACACCGCTGCAAGAAGGGGGGCAAGTTCCTTCGCGTACTCTGTGTAAAATCGAACTGGTATCCCATCAGGACCAGCGGCCTTTCCTCTTTTGAGCGATTTTAATTGTTTCTCTATCCCTCTGTCTATTTCGATATCTACCATTTTGTCAACTGTGCGACAATCTAGAGAAGGAAGCACAGTGCAGTCTTCCTCTGTGAAACAGCTTTGGAAGAAGACATTTAGTATTTCGGCCTTTAGTCTGTCATCCTCTGTTTCAGTACCATTTTGGTCACAGAGTGTCTGGACATTTTGTTTTGATCCACCTACCGCTTTGACATAGGACCAAAATTTCTTAGGATTTTCTGCCAAGTCAGTACATAGAACTTTACTTTCGAATTCATTGAAACCCTCTCGCATAGCCCTCCTCACACTACATTTCGCTTCGCGTAATTTTTGTTTGTGTGCAAGGCTTTGGCTATGTTTATGTTTGCTGTGAAGTTCCCTTTGCTTCCGCAGCAGTTTTCTAACTCGGTTGTTGTACCACGGTGGCTCTTTTCCATCTCTTACGATCTTGCTTGGCACATACTCATCTAACGCATATTGTACGATGGTTTTGAACTTTGTCCACTGATCCTCAACACTATCTGTACTTGAGACAAAACTTTTGTGTTGAGCCATCAAGTACTCTGAAATCTGCTTTTTGTCACTTTTGCTAAACAGAAAAATCTTCCTACCTTTTTTAATATTTCTATTTACGGCTGAAATCATCGATGCAGTAACCGCTTTATGATAGCTGATTTCCTGTTCTGCATTAACTGATTCAAATAGTTCGGGTCTGTTTGTCACCAGAAGGTCTAATATGTTATCGCCACGAGTCGGTTCTCTGTTTAACTGCTCAAGGTAGTTTTCAGATAAAGCACTTAAAAATATTTCACTGGATTCTTTGTCCCAGCCACCCGTTATGAACGTTTGAGTCTCCCAGTCTATATCCGGCAAATTAAAATCTCCACCCAGAACTATAACATGGTGGGGAAATCTACTCGAAATATTTTCCAAATTATTCTTCAGGTACTGAGCCACAACAGCTGCTGAGCCCGGGGGACTATAGAGACATTCAATTACCATGTCTGAGCCTGCTTTAACCGTGACCTTCACCCAAATCATTTCACAATTCGAATCTCCGTCAATTTCCTTCGATACTATTGCACCTCTTATCGCTATAAACACGCCTCCCCCTTCACTGTCCAGCCTATCTCTGCGGTATACATTCCAATCAGAGTTTAGGATTTCATTACTGTTTACGTCTGGTTTCAGCCAACTTTCTGTCCCTAGTACTATATGGGCGTTGTGACCGTTTATTAATGAGAGCAGTTCTGGTACCTTTCTATAGACGCTCCTGCAGTTTACTATTAGCACATTAATATTGTTATTCCCTGTTGCATTTTGCCTACTCCTGCCTTTCCGCGTCTCAGGAGGCGTCTTGTCGGGCCTAGGGAGGGAATTCTCTAACCTAAAAGAACCCCATGTGCACTCCACACATACTCCGCTACCCTCGTAGCCGCTTCCGGCGTGTAGTGCACGCCTGACCTATTCAGGGGGCCTTACATTTCTCCACCCGATAGCGGAGGTCGAGAAATTTGCACCCTAGCTCTCCGCAGAATCGTCTGAGCCTCTGGTTTAAGCCTTCCAATCGGCTCCAAACCAGAGGACCGCGATCGGTTCTGGGAACGATACTACAAATAGTTAGCTCTGATTCCACCCCGCGAGCGAGGCTTTCCGCCTTCACCAACTCCGACCACCGCCTGTACGAACTGAGGATGACCTCTGAACCCAGACGGCAGGAGTCATTAGTGCCGACATGAGCAACAATTTGCAGTCGGGTGCACCCAGTGCTCTCTATCGCCGCCGGTAGGGCCTCCTCCACATCTCGGATGAGACCCCCCGTCAAGCAGACAGAGTGAACACTGGCCTTCTTCCCCGACCTTTCCACTATTTCCCTAAGGGGCTCCATCACCCGCCTAACGTTGGAGCTCCCAATAACTAATAAACCCCTCCCCCCGTGTGCCTGCTCGGACCTTGCTGAAGGAGCAGCCACATGTCCACTCACAGGCAGAGCGAGCGACGCCACACGGCCAGCCTCCACATTGACCCTCCGCCTCATGCGCCGTGAACGCCGCTGAACCCGCCACTCCCCTTGGGGAGAGGGTGGCCCAACCGCGCCCGGTACCCGCGAACATGTCTCGACAGCACGGACAGTGAGTGAAGCATGTAACACCTGGGGTGTACCTTGCGACGTACCAGACTCTCCACTGCCGCTACACTCCGAGGCAGCAGCCTGAAGACGGCTGACCGCTCTTTTGAGCGATTTTAATTGTTTCTCCATCCCTCTGTCGTCTATTTCGATATATACCATTTTGTCATCTGTGCGAAAATCTAGATAAGGAACTGCAGTGCAGTCTTCCTCTGTGAAACAGCTTTGGAAGAAGGCATTTAGTATTTCGGCCTTGACAATAAGCGTAGGTGTGGTACTGAGTCAAATGCTTTTTGGAAATCGTGTACTTCTGCATCTATCTGACTGCCTTGATACCAAGCTTTCAGTGTGTGATGTGAGAAAAGAGCGAGTTGGATTTCAAGTGACCAATGTTTTCGGAATCCATGCTGGCTGGCATTGAGGAGGTGATTATGTCCAAGATACGTCATTAAGTCTGATCTCAGAATATGTTCTAAGATTCTACAACAAATCGATGTCACCGATATTGGACTGTAGTTTTGTGGATCACTCCTAATGCCCTTCCTTTAAATGGGTGTGACCTGAACTTTTCCCCCAACAACTGGGCATGTTTTTTTCGTTAAACGGATCTACAATAGACTATACAGGGTGACATTTTCATCCGTGTACAAACTCTACGGACTGATTGATGAGAGGATAAGGAACAAAATAGGTCTAGTGAACTTATGGTTTCCACGCTAGCGACCATTTATTCAATCATACATTGTTACAGAGACTGCAGTCTAATATGCGCACCCACAGCTACAGTATGTGTTGAAAATAGTTTCCATGTGCCTCAACGCGTGCGTGTACGCGCCGTTGCATGTTCTGTCTCTCAAGTTCAAGTGGCCAGGCTGCATGGAACAGTGTCAAAGGCGGTATTAATACGTTACACCATTGTCTCCACATTTAGGAATGGGCTCTGCATACACGACAATTTTGAGATGGCCCCAAAAACAGAAATCACACGGGTTCAAGTCTCGTGAACGAGCAGGCCATGCAACTGGACCCCCTCGTCCGATGCATCGACCAGGGAAGACACGATTGAGATGTGCCTGGGCGGTAATGGCGAAGTGGGCTCGAATACCATCAAGTAGCAGCCGCAAAACCCATCGAATCATCAATAACACTTCTTACAGCAGGGGAGGCAAAGTCCTCCAGAGGAAACGCCAATAGTTTTGGCCTGTTAGGTAAATGATAAGGGTAGTAACAATGGTCATGGAGAACGTCCCACGCAGTCACATTTGGCTTACCCTGTGTTGGTGGGCCAACTGCCTAGTACTGACATGGCGGTCGTCTTCCAGACTGTTAATCACATTTTCCTCTGAGAGTGGTGTCCCAACACACCTTCTATGAGGATAACATGAATACTGTGACTGTGACTACATTGTACAGTGGAGATTAGATCACAGTCTCTGTAACAAAGTATGACTGAATAAATGGTCTCTAGTACGGAAACCATGCATTTCCGGAGATAATTTCATTAGTCTTTTTTTGTTCCGTGTCCTGTTTCTACACGGCGGAAAAAATCACCCTGTAGTTAGATGAGGGGCTAACTCAGCCACAGATTCAGTATAGAATCTGACAGGGATTCCATCGGGCCCTGGAGCTTTGTTCAATTTTTTTTTTTTATTTTAGCTGTTACTCAAGGCCGCAGACACGACTATTTACTTCATTCATCTTTTCAGTGGTACGAGGATTAAACTGGGGCTGTTCTCCTGGGTTTTCCTTCGTAAAGGGAGATTCGAGAACATAGTTAAGGATTTCACCTTTTTCTTTGCTATCCTCAATTTCAGCTCTTGTCTCATTCGCTAGGGGCTGCATACTAACTTTGGTGACACTAACGGGTAGAATTTCTTTGGTTTTGTGAAATATCGTTTGATAATACTCTGCTACGGTAGTAATTGAAGACGTCAGGCATTGTTCTCGTGACAGTCAAACACGTTTCATACAGCATCTGTCTTTCTACAATCCTACACTTTGTTGTACTTCTATTATGCAGTAATCTCTGCTTCTTTAGAAGTGATCGTAATACATGTAGGTTCCCTCCCATTATGAACTGTTCTACTGGGTGCATATCTATTCAGTTCATTATCAGCTATTCTTTTAAACTTGAGCTATAGTTTCTCTACATGCTCCTGCCCTGATTTTCTTACCTAGGTTACTGAACGTATGTATCTTTCTGCTTATTTTAGTTGTCCTTTGTGTTTTGTTAATCATTGTTGCCACAGCTGCATCATGGTCACTTATACCAGTTTCGATGTGGGCGTCCTCAAGGAGGTCGGGTCTATTTGTTGCCATTAGCTACAACATACACTCCTGGAAATTGAAATAAGAACACCGTGAATTCATTGTCCCAGGAAGGGGAAACTTTATTGACACATTCCTGGGGTCAGATACATCACATGATCACACTGACAGAACCACAGGCACATAGACACAGGCAACAGAGCATGCACAATGTCGGCACTAGTACAGTGTATATCCACCTTTCGCAGCAATGCAGGCGGCTATTCTCCCATGGAGACGATCGTAGAGATGATGGATGTAGTCCTGTGGAACGGCTTGCCATGCCATTTCCACCTGGCGCCTCAGTTGGACCAGCGTTCGTGCTGGACGTGCAGACCGCGTGAGACGACGCTTCATCCAGTCCCAAACATGCTCAATGGGGGACAGATCCGGAGATCTTGCTGGCCAGGGTAGTTGACTTACACCTTCTACAGCACGTTGGGTGGCACGGGATACATGCGGACGTGCATTGTCCTGTTGGAACAGCAAGTTCCCTTGCCGGTCTAGGAATGGTAGAACGATGGGTTCGATGACGGTTTGGATGTACCGTGCACTATTCAGTGTCCCCTCGACGATCACCAGAGGTGTACGGCCAGTGTAGGAGATCGCTCCCCACACCATGCCCCAGGAGCAACAGTGTCCCTAATTTGCTGGGAAGTGGCGGTGCGGTCCCCTACGGCACTGCGTAGGATCCTACGGTCTTGGCGTGCATCCGTGCGTCGCTGCGGTCCGGTCCCAGGCCGACGGGCACTTGCACCTTCCGCCGACCACTGGCGACAACATCGATGTACTGTGAAGACCTCACGCCCCACGTGTTGAGAAATTCGGCGGTACGTCCACCCGGCCTCCCGCATGCCCACTATACGCCCTCGCTCAAAGTCCGTCAACTGCACATACGGTTCACGTCCACGCTGTCGCGGCATGCTACCAGTGTTAAAGACTGCGATGGAGCTCCGTATGGCACGGCAAACTGGCTGACACTGATGGCGGCGGTGCACAAATGCTGCGCAGCTAGCGCCATTCGACGGCCAACACCGCGGTTCCTGGTGTGTCCGCTGTGCCGTGCGTGTGATCATTGCTTGTACAGCCCTCTCGCAGTGTCCGGAGCAAGTATGGTGGGTCTGACACACCGGTGTCAGTGTGTTCTTTTTTCCATTTCCAGGAGTGTATTTCCCTCATGATTGAGGTTCCAAACTCTCTGCTCTAGGTAGTTTCAGAGAAGGCATTAAGTTTCACAGGATGTATTACCATGCCCATCACTAACAAAACTGCAATTTTCCCAGTTAACTATTGGATGACTAAAATCACCGAGAGTTACAGTGTGGTTGAGGAACTTACATACAAATGAACTGATGTTTTCTCTAATCTTTTCGGTTACATCGGGAGATGAGACTGGTGGCCGGCGGAAGAATCCTGTTGCCATTTTATGTCCACCCTTGATACTGAGTCTTTCTCAAACAATCTTACATGCAGCTTCAATTTCCATCTCGGCTGATTTGGGTTTTTTGTCTACTGTGACAAATGCACCACCTCCATTTTCCATTTGCCTAACCTTTTGATATACATACAAATTTTCCCCAAATATCTCACTGCTATCATTTTCAGTTTTCAACCAGATTTCTGTACCCAGTATTATGTGAGCTTCACTGCTTTTCAGGAGAGATTCACGCTCTGGTACGTTGTTATGAAAGCTCTGGCAGTTTATCGTTAGAATTTGAATACTCTCACCTGTAGGTGGCTTTTCTTTTGATCTTACACTGATATTTCAGGGTTTCCTACAGCTTTCATTATTTGGATTGGATGGAGATTGGCCTAATCTAAAAAACCCTTGTGTGCACCCCACACATAATCAGCTACCTGAGCAGCAGCCTCTGATGTGCAGTGCACACCTGTCCCATTTAGGGCAGCCCTACAGTTCTCAAGTCTATGTCACAAGTCCAGGAAGTTGCAGCCTAGCTTGTCACAGAACCTTTGAAGTCTCTGGTTCAGTCCTTCCACTTGACTCACAACCAAAGGCCCATGATCAGTACTAGGAGCAATGGTACAAATTGTGAGCTTCGTTGAAACGCCATGCACAAGGCTGGCCTTCTCAACTTGCTCTGCCAGTCGTCAGAATGACCCAAGTATAACCTCAGAGCCCAGAAGACAGGTATCATTTGTTGCAATGTGTGCTACAATCTGCAGTTGGTTGCATCTTGGTCCGTCAATGGCTGCTGGAATATCCTCTTCAACATGCTGAATGAAGCTCCCAGGCATACACAATGAGTTCACCTGTTGTCCATTCCTGTCCCTTGCTGCCATTTCGCTAAGGGGTAAAATAATTAACCATACAGTTCAAATGCCGACGATTAATAGACCTCTACCCTTTCATATTTTCCTCCCCTTGACTCTGGCCAAATCGGTTTTCCTCAAAGCAGGCGAAGTGAGTCCCGGCGACTCAGTTTCAGTTTCAGTAAAAGAAGGCCCCTCAGACTTGTTGGTTACGAGTCCTTCTTGTTCCTCATCCACCCTGTACAGGATGCCTAGATCTATCACTGACGTGCCACATGCAGTCAAGTGGACGAGCAATGACATATCCTATACTTTCTGCAGAGGAGACAGGATCCACAGGACAGGATAGCACTTGCGGTATCTCTGGTACTGGTATCACAGGTAAACGACTCTTAGTAGCTCTTCCAGCATACCGATTCACAGCAGCTGCCAATCGTTTGGCAGTAGTCAGGGCGATTTCAAGCTGCTTACGAATGTCAGCCGACTCATCCTGTGTTTGAAAACGGCATTCACAGTGACGCTGCATTTTGGTTGAAGCAAACTTCCTAAACAGCAAAACTCCTTTATTACTTTAAGTGTCTCATTTCCTAATCTAATTCCCTCAGCATCACCCGATTTAATTTGACTGCATTCCATTATCCTCGTTTTGCTTTTGTTGATGTTCATCTTATATCCTCCTTTCAAGACGCTGTCCATTCCCGTTCAACTGCTCTTCCAAGTCCTTTGCCGTCTCTGACAGAATTACAATGTCATCGGCGTACCTCAAAGTTTTCACTTCATCTCCATTAATTTTAATACCTACTCCGATATTTTCTTTTGTTTCCTTTACTGCTTGCTCAATATACAGATTGAATAACATCGGGGAGAGGCTACATCCCTGTCTCACTCCTTTCCCAACCACTGCTTCCCTTTCATGCCGCTCGACTCTTATAACTGCCTTCTGGTTTCTGTACAAATTGTAAATAGCCTTTCGCTCCCTGTATTTTACCCCTGCCACCTTCAGGATTTGAAAGAGAGTATTCCAGTCAACATTGTCAAAAGCTTTCTCTAAGTCTACAAATGCTAGAAACGTAGGTTTGCCATTTCTTAATCTTTCTTCTAAGATAAGTCGTAAGGTCAGTATGGCCTCACCTGTTCCGACATTTCTTCGGAATCCAAACTGATCCTCCCCGAGGTCCGCATCTACCAGTTTTTCCATTCGTCTGTAAAGAATTCTCGTTAGTATTTTGCAGCTGTGACTTATTAAACAGATAGTTAGGTAATTTTCACATCTGTCAGCACCTGCTTTCTTTAGGATTGGAATTATTATATTGTTCTTGAAGTCTGAGGGTATTTCGCCTGTCTCATACATCTTGCTCACCAGCTGGTAGAGTTTTGTTATGACTGGCTCTCCCAAGGCCGTCAGTAGTTCTAATGGAATGTTGTCTACTCCGGGGGCCTTGTTTCGTCTCAGGTCTTTCACTGCTCTGTCAAACTCTTCACGCAGTATCTTATCTCCCATTTCGTCTTCATCTACATCGTCTTCCATTTCCATAATATTGTCCTCAAGTACATCGCCCTTGTATAAACCTTCTATACACTCCTTCCACCTTTCTGCCTTCCCTTCTTTGCTTAGAACTGGGTTGCCATCTGTGCTCTTGATATTCATGCACGTGGTTCTCTTCTCTCCAAAGGTTTCTTTAATTTTCCTGTAGGCAGTATCTATCTTACCCCTAGTGAGATAAGCTTCTACATCCTTACATTTGTCCTCTAGCCATCCCTGCTTAGCCATTTTGCACTTCCTGTCGATCTCATTTTTGAGACGTCTGTATTCCGTTTTGCCTGCTCCATTTACTGCATTTTTATATTTTCTCCTTTCATCAATTAAATTCAATATTTCTTCTGTTACCCAAGGATTTCTAGCAGCCCTCGTCTTTTTACCTACTTTATCCTCTGCTGCCTTCACGACTTAATCCCTCAGAGCTACCCATTCTTTTTCTACTTGTTTCTTTCCCCCATTCCTGTCAATTGTTCCCTTATGCTCTCCTTGAAACTCTGTACAACCTCTGGTTCTTTCAGCTTATCCAGATCCAATGTCCTTAAATTCCCACCTTTTTGCAGTTTCTTCAGTTTTAACCTACAGGTCATAACCAATAGATTGTGGTCAGAGTCCACATCTGCCCCTGAAATGTCCTACAATTTAAAACCTGATTCCTAAATCTCTGCCTTACCATTATATAATCTATCTGATACCTTTTAGTATCTCCAGGATTCTTCCATGTATACAACCTTCTTTTATGATTCTTGAAACAAGTGTTAGCTATGATTAAGTTATGCTCTGTGCAAAATTCTACCAGACGTCTTCCTCTTTCATTTCTTAACCCCAATCCATATTCACCCACTATGTTCCCTTTTCCTACTAACGAATTCCAGTCACCCATGACTATTAAATTTTCATCTCCATTCACTACCTGAATAATTTCTTTTATCTCATCATACATTTCTTCAATTTCTTCGTCATCTGCAGAGCTAGTTGGCATATAAACTTGTACTACTGTAGTAGGCATGGGCTTTGTGTCTATCTTGGCCACAATAATGCGTTCACTATGCTGTTTGTAGTAGCTAACCCGCACTCCTATTTTTTTATTCATTATTAAATCTACTCCTGCATTACCTCTATTTGATTTTGTATTTATAACCCTGTATTCACCTGACCAAAAGTCTTGTTCCTCCTGCCACCGAACTTCACTAATTCTCACTATATCTAACTTTAACCTATCAATTTCCATTTTTAAATTTTCTAACCTAACTGCCTGATTAAGGGATCTCACATTCCACGCTCCGATCCGTAGAACGCCAGTTTTCTTTCTCCTGACAATGACGTCCTCCTGAGTAGTCCCCGCCCGGAGATCCGAATGGGGGACTATTTTACCTCCGGAATAGTTTACCCAAGAGGACGCCATCATCATTTAATCATACAGTAAAACTGCATGTCCTCGGGAAAAATTACGGCTGTAGTTTCCCCCTCGCTTTCAGCTGTTCGCAGTACCAGCACAGCAAGGCCGTTTTGGTTAATGTTGCAAGGCCAGATCAGTCAATCATCCAGACTGTTGCCCCTGTAACTATTGAAAAGCCTGCTGCCCCTCTTCAGGAATCATATGTTTGTCTGGCCTCTCAACAGATACATACCATACTTACAGGTGTATGAAACTCTAGAATTTATTTAATTAATGAAAAAATGAATGAGCTGTTACATTTTAAACGTCATGTTTAGAAAAAAACTCAAATTTTATGGTTAATTATCTCAATTTTTGGCACAGTTTTTAATAGATTTGGAAAGTTCTAGAGTTTCATACACCTGTAAGTATGGTTTGTATGTTGTGCAAAATTCATCGAAGAATCTCCCTCACTTATGAAGAAAAGTGTACCTATAGCAACGAATGCAGCCAATAGTAAGTGAAAAAGTGATGACATTTCACATGTAAAAAATATTAATTTTTTGTTATATTTTTGAACTTCCACTGCTATGAGCGTGAATCCTGAACCATTCCTGGTCATGCTGACAAAGTTTTATGAATTTATTTGTAAAAGTATAGACAGTAGAAATTAAAATGTCCTGTGGTGCCTCTCCTGCTCCAAGTCGGCCAGTTTGACGTCCTACCCCCCTTAAGGCAGTTTGCCATCTACCTCGGGAAATGCGGATTGGTTACGCTTATCCACCTCAGATACACTGTGTCAGCAATTTCTGTGCAAACACCATTTCCATGTACGCGTACACCACAATTATTCTACCATGCAGACATTTGGAGTTACACTCGTCTGGAATGAGACGTTCCCAGGGGAATCCACTGAGGGCCGAACCGCACATTAACTCTGGGTTCGGTGTGGGGCTGCGGTGGGGTGGGTGGACTACTGTGGGGTTGTGAACCACTGAGGGCTACGGCGGGATGAAGCCCTTCTGTCGTTTCTAGGTCCCTGGTTTAATACATACTTAATGGAGACTGCAGATTCTACAAACCATATCCAAAGTTTGTGAGAATTTATGTTTGTTCAGCATTTGAATTTCTTTCCAACATACCAGTGATTGACCAGTGGCCTATTGGTTTCTGTCTCTGGTTCATCAGCTAATTTTGGTTTGAAATTTTTCTGACAGTTCGCCAGCATGAGTGGCCGGCATTCACATCTTCAGCCTCCACTACTGAACTGGACCTGGTGGTCAGAGATTGTATGTACCTGGGGTACCAATATCCGAGGGCTTTTCGTGGCTATAAGTGCTGTGATTCTCCCCTGCTACACACAACAATCGCTCGTTGCAGAACGGGAATCCATGATCATTCACCTTGAGGCTTCATCATTTCTTGTTCAGGCTATGGCATTTTTGTGGATTTCTATAGCTTCCCTGAACAAGCGGGTGTAGCTGCTCTTCTCGACAGCAAGAACTTCCATTCAGCGAATTTTGTTATGTGGTTGGTTTTAGGCAGCGCATGCTCTTCCACTGCCGATTTCTCCATTTGTCCCAAGCCGCAAGGCTGCTTGTGTTCGGTGTTCATGCTATTGGTTGATCGTCCAGACTTTTCCACATGTACATGGTATGCGGTATATCCCCAACATTGCAAAGGGTCCGTTTTCTCCTTTGCCGATCTGAGACCTTCTTTGTTGTCTAATAAAAGGCCGTACTTTTTTTCCGATGCGTTATTTCGCTGAATGTTTGATTCCGTAACACTTCTTATATAACTGATGGCGTACCCACTGTTCCTCAGAGCGCTTTCTAAGTGTTTTATCTTGTGTGAAGAAAGCCTTGATAATGTCAGCCATTCGTACTGACAAAAGATCAGAAAAATCATCACATCAATGTCGACCGAAGAACCCGAGACGGAAGCCATCAGGAATCTTGACAATAAGTGGCTACAAAAGCTTTGACAATATCAGTAATTCTCTTCTAAAGAGCTCTGATATTCTCAGCAGCATCTTTAAAGTTTTCACTACTGATAGATATGATGCTTTCTTCTCGATTTATTGGAAGTTTAAATATATCTGGTGCTTCAGCTTGTATAATAGAGTCAGCTTGGCTGCTTTCATTATTTACACTTGATTCACCCCTTATATTTTTGGAGAATGACACTGAAAATTAGTTACTCAGAGCGTATTTTGCAAACTGTTGAAGATCTGGATCATATAAATGTAGCGATGTGGTAAGTACAGTCTCCCCTCCCCCTTTTTTTCTACAGCGCTTAGTTATTTCCATTTCACAATCACCAACCACGGTGGAGTGAACAACGTACAGATTAGTCTTCTCATTGACAAAGTAACTATTGTCATTCTAATGTGTAATATCTTTAATGTTGCTATTTAATTTGTAAATCTTTTCAGATGCTATGTAAGATTTCTCGCTCTCCAATTGGAAAAATGAATCAACCATTTCTTGTGGTATGCTTCAAAGGACTTCGAGACAAAATATTCTAACGCGCACATATTAAAAGCTTTACAGTGCAACAGTTGTATTGATGATTCACAGTAGTCATTTGTGTCACTCCTCCATGTTAAGATGTCGGTGCAATGTGGTAAACACCTCTTCACACGCCCTCGCCACAAATTTTTGGGTGTTTTTCCGGCTTTTTATTTTTCTTCATTTTCTCCTCTTTTGATAAATCAGAAATACTGAGTGCAGCTGCTTGCACTGTACTGACATACATTATAGTTTGGAATTTCCTCATAACTGGTTGTGGCAGTTCGGCACAATCAGTGCCAAAGAGAACTAAATTGTTGTTTGGAAGTAGAGTTCGTTCTGTATTTCGTCATAGCTATTATTAGTTCAAAAAGTGTCTGGTAATTCTTCACTAAATAATCTTTTGCAGACTGAAAGGCATGTATGCAATGCCTTGAGCTCAGAATGTCAACAGATAAAGCAGCAATTTTCGTTGCAGAAAATATAATTTTAACACAGGCACCTGTTTGATCACAGGATTCATTTGTATTCAATATTTCATCAGCCAAACCAACTGTAAGCACTCCTTGCAAAATAGGTGTTGTTATAACACACACAATTGGTTACCGGTATTCATTGGCAAATATACTCTAAAAGGAACAAAAATTTACGATGCTCCACGAAGGTATTATCCTAATGGCACGGAAATTGATAGATGTGATGTACAGACAAACTTATGACAACAATTTCAGAAAAACTGTATGATGTATTCCAGAGAAAGAGCTTCACAAATTAAGCAATTAGTAAAGCGTTGGACCACTTCTCTCCCTTATGCAAGCAGTTATTCGGTCTGTAATTGATTGATATTGTTGGATGTAGCCCTGCAAGATATATCAAATTCTGCCCATTTGGTGAGTTAGATCATCAAAATCCCGAGATGGCTGGCGGGCGCTACCCATAATGCTCCAAACTTTCTCAGTTTGGGAGGGATCTGGCCTTGTTGGCTAAGGTAGGGTTGGCTAGCATGAAGACGTTTGCGGGCAATCATTATCATACTGAAATGTAAGCCCAGGGTGGAATGCCATGAAGGGCAACAAAGTGGGACACACAATATTGTCGACGTACCACTGTGCTGTAAAGGTACTGCAGATGACAACCAAAGGTGCCCTGCTATCAAAAAAACGGCAACCCAGAACATCAGCCCATATGGCTGGCGACAGTCAGGTTGGAATCCCGTCTTAGACCTGGACTCTGGTTGACTGGAGTAGAATTACCTTCAGTGATAAGTCACACTTCCAAATTAGCTCCTATCACCAGTGAATATTGTCTGGAGACGAACTGGACAGCAGTGGGATACCAACCTGACTGTTGCCTGCCATACGGCCCAACAATATGGAGCATACGGTGCCATCTCTTTTCATAACAGGACCCCTTTGGTTGTCACTTGTGGCATCCTTATGGCACAGCGGTACGTCGGCGATATTCTACAATCCGTTTCATTGCCCTTCATGACAAGCCACCTAGAAAGACTTGTGGCATCCTTATAGCACAGCGGTACGTCGGCGATATTCTACAATCCGTTTCATTGCCCTACATGACAAGCCACCTAGAAAGACTTGTGGCATCCTTATAGCACAGCGGTACGTCGGCGATATTCTACGATCCGTTTCATTGCCCTTCATGACAAGCCACCCTGGACTTACATTTCAGCAAGATAATGCCCTCCTGCACATGGCGAGAGTTTCCATTGCTTGTCTTCATGCTTACCAAATACTGTCTTGACCACTAAGGTCGCCACATCTCTCCCAAATTGCGAACGTTTGGAGGATTACGGGCACAGCCCTCCGACCACCTTGGGATGTTGACAATCTAACGCAACAACTGGACAGAATCTGGCACGATATCCATTAGAAAGACATTCAATAAATCTATCACTCAGTGCCAAGCCAAAAAACTGCTTGTGTAAGGACGATAGGTGAACCAATTTGTGAAGCTCTTTTTCTTGAATTAACCACCTAATTTTTTTATGAAACTGTAATCATTTGATAGTCTGTACATGTACCGGTACATCACATCTACCAAATCCAATTCAATTCGCATAATTTCGTCACAGTATGCCAGTTTTTTGGCTTAGAACATACTTATACATTTATGTTAGATAATTCTATATCTACATCTGTACTCTGCAAACCACTGTGAGGTGTATGGAAGAGGGTACATTTCATTGTGCCAGTTATTAGGGTTGCTCCCTTTTCCATTCACGTAAAGGGTGTGGGAAGAATGATTGTTTGAATGCCTCTCTTCTGCAACTGTTGCTGTAAAATTAGTGAAGGAAAAATTTGGAAATCCACCTAATACAACATGGAAAGAACTTTCATCTATTGAAATATATAATAAATATATAATATATCCATTTTCCTCAGTCAAATAAGCCCAACAGAGCTCCTACATACCATTAATTCACTGAGAAGTAAGTATTCGACTGGTATTGATGATATTCCAGGTTATATTATAAAAATAACAGCAAGACAAATACTTTTGCCTTTATTGGACATAAGCAATTTATCTTTACCATGTGGTGTCTTCCATCAGCAACTGCAAATGGCAAAAGTAATACCCTATATAAAAATGGTGATCATCAATGTATGGGTAACTATAGGCCTGTGTCTCTATTGTCAGGGTTTTTGAAAATTATTGAAAAAGTGTTTGTTTCAAAACTAATTACATTCTTCAACAAGAATAATATTATTTCTGAATGTCAACAAGGCTCCAGACCACAGCAATCAATTGAAACTGCCACTTCCAATCTGATGAACCAAGTCTTAAATGCAGTGGACAAACACAGGAATATCTCAGGTTTATTCTTGGACCTAACAAATGCTTTTGATGTGATTGATCATTCTATACTCATGAGGAAGCTTGAATGGCACAGTGTAAGAGGTGTGTGAAATCAGTGGATTAAATCATATTTGGAATATCGCTCTCAGGTAACTGAAATTAAGTACATGGAAGGAAATGAACTCCAGGTACACCTTTCAGAACCATGTGGACTAAGTCATGGTGTTCCACTCCATTTTAGGTCCCTTTCTTTTTTTTGTGTACATTAATGATTTCCCATCACACGTTAGGGATTCTGAAGCTGTACTGTTTGCAGATGACACCAGTCTATTGACTGAAGGGAATAAAGAAGAAAAACTTACTGCATCTGCACAAGATATTACAAAAGCAGTGTCTGAATGGTTTACCAGAAACAGGCTAATAGTTAATCCCCACAACACGGTACTCATGAATTTCCACACTGATCAAAATAAAAATCCAGCACAACCTGTAATTTGTATAGATAACCAAAACATTAGTGCTGTCAATGAAACTAAATTTCTTGGGATTCAAATTTCTTGGGATTCATATCGAGGAAAATCTTAAATGGAGCACAGCCCTAACTTCAAAACTAACAAAAATGAGTTATGTAGTAAGAATCCTCTGCAACAATATTAGTGCAGAAATAGTTAGGGCTGTATACTTTGCTCGTGTACATTCAATACTGAAGTACGGTTTCATTTTCTGGGGAAATGTACACCAGGCCATAACAGTTTTCAGGAAACAAAAGGCAATTATAAGAATAATGAAACAAGTGAGCAGCAGATCTAAAGATCCTACCCCTTCCCTGCATTTATATGCTGGAAGTAGTCACGCATGTCAGAAAAAGCATACTGAGAAAAGAAAACCGTTTTCCTCAAAACAGAAGTGTCCACGATTACAGTACCAGGTCAGACAATGACATATATGTTAATCATTGTAACACCACATTATGCCAAAAAGGTGTATATCATGCAGGAAGAAAACTTTACAACAGATTACCAAGACGTATAAAATCTCTTCCCGAACTACAAAGCTTTAAAAAAGTCTGTGACATCCTACCTTCTGAAAAACTGCTACTATTCAATCTCACAGTATCTTATGCAAGAAAACATAAATTTTGTATCTTTAATTGTAGAAATAAGTTATAAATATACAGTATTTCAGAAATTTGTAATTATTAACTGTATAGATCCAATTTGTCATAAAAATTTAAATAATGTATGTTTGACATTTGAAAAACCAATAGCTAAAAAGGTTTTCTGTCCAATATCCTGTGTACAATATATGTACTGAAAAAGAGATTTATATTGACAAATAAATAAATAAATAAATGCTTTACCCATGGGTGAACCTATGTGACCATTGCATTTCATATCCCTACAAAGTGTTATACCCAGGTGTTTGTATGAGTTGGACGATTTCAACAGTGACTCATTGATATTATAGTCATAAGATAATACGTTTTTTTTGTTTTGTGAAGTGCAAAAGTTTACGTTTCTGAACATTTAGAGCAAATTGCCAATCTCTGTGCCACCACGTGAAATCTTATTGAGATCTGACTTCTTATTTATGCAGCTTCTCGCAGATAACACTTCATTATAGGCAACTGCATCATCTGCAGAAAGTCTAATTTTGCTATTGTCTGCAAGGTCATTAAATACACTATGTGATCAAAAGTATCCAGACACCCCCAAAAACCTATGTTATACTTACTAGGTACATTGTGCTGCCACTTACTGCCAGATACTCCATATCAGCAACGTCAGTAGTCATTAGACATTGTGAGAGAGCAGAATGGGGCGTTCCGCAGAACTCATGAACTTCGAATGTGGTCAGATGATTGGATGTCAGTTGTGTCATACATCTGCACACGAGATTTCCACACTCCTAAATATCCGTAGGTCCACTATTTATGATGTGATAGTGAAGTGGAAATGTGAAGGGACACATACTGCACAAAAGCGTACAGGCTGACCTTGTCTCTTGATTGACAGCGACTGCCGACAGTTGAAGAGGGTCGTAATGTGTAATAGGCAGATGTCTATCCAGACCATCACATAGGAATTCCAAACTGCATCAGGATCCACTGCAAGTACTATGACAGTTAGGCAGGAGGTGAGAAAACTTGGATTTCATGCTCGAGCAGCTGCACATAAGCCACACATGACACCAGTAAATGCCGAACGATGCTCACTTGATGTAAGGATGGTAAACATTGGATGACTGAACAGAGAAAAAAATGTTGTGTGGAGTGACGAATCACAATACAATGTTGTGATCTGATGGCAGGGTGTGGGTATGGCGAATGCCCAGTGAACGTTATGTGCCAGCGTGTGTAGTGCCAACAGTAAAATTCTGAGGCGGTGGTGTTATGGTGTGGTCATGTTTTTCATGGAGGGGGCCAACACCCCTTGTTGTTTTGCATGGCACTAAAACAGCACAGACCTGCAGTAATGTTTTAAGCACCTTCTTGCTTGCCACTATTGAAAAGTGGTTCAGGGATGGCGATTGTGTCTTTCAACATGATCGAGCACTTGTAAGTTATTTTCAGCTAGGTGTCTGGATACTTTTGATCATATAATGTACAACATGAACAGCAAGGGTTCCAACACACTTCCATGGGGCACACCTGAAGTTACATCTATATCTGACAATCACTCTCCATCCAAGATACTATGTTGTGTACTCCCTACCAAAAATTCCGCAATCCAGTCACAAAATTCTGTTGAAATCCCATATGATTGCACTTTCAACAAAAAGCATAGGTGTGGTACTGAGTCAAATGTTTTTTGAAAATCAAAAAATACTGCGTCTACCTGGTTGCCTTGATCTTGAGTTTTCAGTATGTCACGTGAGAAAAACGCGAGTTGGGTTTCACATGATCAATGTTTTAAAAAACCATGCCAGGTGGCATTTAGGAGGTCATTCTGTTCAAGATAGTCCATTATGTTTAAGATCGAAATATGTTCTAAGATTCTACAACAAATCAGTGTCAAGGATACTGGATGGTAGTGGATCACTTACATTACATTTCTTGTAGATAGATGTGACCTGTGCCTTTTCCCAAGAACTAGGCATGGTTTTTTGTTCAAGCAATCTATGATTAATTATAGTGAGAAGAGGGGCAAACACTGCCCACAAATTCAGTACAGAATCTTTAAGGAATCCCATTGGGGCACGGAGTTTTGTTCAGTTTTAATTATTTCAACTGCTTCTCAACACCACTGACACCAGTAATTATTTCATTCATCTTTTCAGTGGTACAAGGATTACATTGGGGCAATTCTCCTGGGGTTTCCTTTGTAAAGAAACATTTGAAACTGGAGTTAAGCATTTCAGCTTTTCCTTTGCTACCCTCAGTTCCAGTTCCTGTCTCATTCACTAGGGATTGGACACTAACTTTGCTGTTACTAACAGTTTTTAAATACAGCCAGGATTTCTTTGGATTTTGTGAAATGTCATATGACAATATTCCGCTACAGTAGTCACTGAAGGCATCACGCATTGCTCTCAGGATAGCCAAATGCGTTTCATTCCTCATCTCTCTATCTACAGTCTTAAGCTTTGTTTTACACCTATTATACAGTAATCCCTGTTTCATTAGAAGTTTCTTTAATAAGACACTATATTGTGGATGTTCCTTACTACTACATGCCTTTTTTTACTGGAGACAAATGTATCCAGTGTGCGGTCAACGATTCTTTGAAACTTGAGCCTAGTTCCTCAACATGCTCCTGACCTACAAAAGTTTCAAGTTCCTCATTGAGATATGACATTGCTGATTTTCCATCTAGTTAACTGAACATATATATCATTCTACATGTTTTAGTTGTCCTTTGTACTTTGATAATCATTGTTGCCACTTTCAAGTCATGGTCACTGATACCAGTTTTGATGTGGACATCCTCAAAGACATCTGGTCTATTTGTTGCCATTAGATCCAATATATTTCCATCATGAGTAGGGTTCCTAACTACCTGTTCTAGGTAGTTTTTAGAGAAAGCGTTGAGGTTTTCTGTGAAGTTTTCGATTACATCAGGAGAAGAGTCTGGTGAGCAATGTAAGGCTGCTGTTATCATTTTATGTCCATCCCCGATACTGAATCTTGGCCAAACAATTTTACATGCAGTTTCAATTTCTGTCTTGGTGGATTTGAGTTTTTTGTCTACTGTGACAAATACACCACCACTATTTTCCATTTGTCTATCCTTTCGATATACACTTAAATTTTCCTAAAAAAATCTCACTGCCATCAATTTCAGTATTCTTTTGCTTTAAAATGTCGATAACATCACTGATGTCTCATGACCTGTACATTCGATAATGCCATTGTTCAAATAGATAGGCAACTTGACAGTTATTTTAGACGAAGTGATGTGAGCGTTTATCTCACATTCCTCAATTATACCCACTTCATGATAAGTTTTGGGGCTCCTGCTTCAAGGCACCTTCAAAATACAATTCAAACTGCTTTATCATGCCTTTAATAGAATGCGTATTAATATGTAACGCAGCCAATGAGTTTGCTGTTAACGTAGAACATTTTCTCCTCGCGGATAACACTCGCGCAGTGATACCTGAATGCTCGAGGTATTATAACGAGTGTACAGACCTTCGATTAGTTAGTCTGCATTAGTCTGAATTTGTCTGTACCAGTCTATAGTCAAGTTTCAGTCTATGCCTAATAAGATTATCATATTCCTGTACATAGCCATGAAGAGAAATGTATAAACACTTTGTCAAGTATCAGAGACGTGTAAGAATAAGATTAACGTACCAAGACCAAAGGAACTTCAGAGTGTCAATTGTAAATAGCATCCAGAACCAAGTTAAGTTATTTTTATACTTGTTATTATTTTAATAAATGTGTGCGAAAATTAATCAAGTTCTGTCTAAAGTTGGTCACCGTCAATCTGCTACTCTAAGCGTGCAAGTGACATTTCTATCGTCTGACCAAGCAGCAGAAGATAAACACGCCACAATAAGACCAAGAGACATATTGCTGACACTCGCCTACTTCGTTAGAGCAACAAGTCAAATAATCTGATGGTGTGTGTACCGAAGGTCTTACAGTAAGCACAGCACACTATTCATTGAAAATCATCTAACTGATAAGTTATTTTGATCATGAGTAGGGTTCCTAACTACCTGTTCTAGGTAGTTTTTAGAGAAAGCGTTGAGGTTTTCTGTGAAGTTTTCGATTACATCAGGAGAAGAGTCTGGTGAGCAATGTAAGGCTGCTGTTATCATTTTATGTCCATCCCCGATACTGAATCTTGGCCAAACAATTTTACATGCAGTTTCAATTTCTGTCTTGGTGGATTTGAGTTTTTTGTCTACTGTGACAAATACACCACCACTATTTTCCATTTGTCTATCCTTTCGATATACACTTAAATTTTCCTAAAAAAATCTCACTGCCATCAATTTCAGTATTCTTTTGCTTTAAAATGTCGATAACATCACTGATGTCTCATGACCTGTACATTCGATAATGCCATTGTTCAAATAGATAGGCAACTTGACAGTTATTTTAGACGAAGTGATGTGAGCGTTTATCTCACATTCCTCAATTATACCCATTTCATGATAAGTTTTGGGGCTCCTGCTTCAAGGCACCTTCAAAATACAATTCAAACTGCTTTATCATGCCTTTAATAGAATGCGTATTAATATGTAACGCAGCCAATGAGTTTGCTGTTAACGTAGAACATTTTCTCCTCGCGGATAACACTCGCGCAGTGATACCTGAATGCTCGAGGTATTATAACGAGTGTACAGACCTTCGATTAGTTAGTCTGCATTAGTCTGAATTTGTCTGTACCAGTCTATAGTCAAGTTTCAGTCTATGCCTAATAAGATTATCATATTCCTGTACATAGCCATGAAGAGAAATGTATAAACACTTTGTCAAGTATCAGAGACGTGTAAGAATAAGATTAACGTACCAAGACCAAAGGAACTTCAGAGTGTCAATTGTAAATAGCATCCAGAACCAAGTTAAGTTATTTTTATACTTGTTATTATTTTAATAAATGTGTGCGAAAATTAATCAAGTTCTGTCTAAAGTTGGTCACCGTCAATCTGCTACTCTAAGCGTGCAAGTGACATTTCTATCGTCTGACCAAGCAGCAGAAGATAAACACGCCACAATAAGACCAAGAGACATATTGCTGACACTCGCCTACTTCGTTAGAGCAACAAGTCAAATAATCTGATGGTGTGTGTACCGAAGGTCTTACAGTAAGCACAGCACACTATTCATTGAAAATAATCTAACTGATAAGTTATTTTGATTCATCTTGGTTGTTAAGGGTTGTGGACTAACCTAATCTGCAGCTCTGTGGTAGTAAATATTTGCAACAACCATATAACTTTCATTAATCGACACTTTTTTTTAAAAAAAACTTACAGATCATGTGAATGTAATACTTCTCAAATAGTTTAAATCGATGCTCATAGATAAAATTTTCATGGAAGAAGCTAGCTTTCATGAATGTAACAATATTATGAGAAGGAAAGCTGCTGCTAACCATATAGCGGAGATGCTGACTCGCAGATAGGCACAACAAAAAGACGCCCACAATTAAAGCTTTCACCCCTGGGGCTTCTTCAAAAAAGACACACACACCCCGCGTGCGGTGCACGCAAATGCAAATGCACACGACTACAGTTTCAGGCAACTGAAACATGACACTGCAGAGAGAGAGAGAGAGAGAGAGAGAGAGAGAGAGAGAGAGAGAGAGAGAGAGAGAGAGAGAGAGAGAGAGTTGATGAAGGCCCATGGCTGAAAGCTTTAATTATGAGAGTCTTTTTGTTGTGCCTATCTGCAACTCAGCATCTCCACTAAATGGTGAGTAGCAACTTTCCTTCTCATAATATTGTTACATTCCATACTGGATTTTCCATTGTTTTATCTTCCATGAATATTTTTCATCTTCTCTCATAAGGACATTTAATTACATGAAGTATTTAAGCATATAAGCAACATTAATTAAAAATGTAATGCAACTATTACTAAATAAATCTTTAACAAATTTATTTAAAAAAATCTAGTTTAGAAATGTTTTAGGTGTTACCCTTCAATGAACAAAACTTTTTAATTAAATACCTTGACAGTCACAACATGTAGGACTACAAACTACCACACAATCGTCAGGAATGGCAATCAGTGTGTGGAATGCCAGAATTATTTTCGTAATGGGAGTTGTTATACAGTCTTGAGGAGGTAGTTCGGGGCAGTTTCACCAAACAACACTCCCATTTTGCAATAGTTCTTTTATTCACCTCTTTACACAAGCAAGGCTTACACAGAACTGACATGGCAGTTTCGCCCAAAGATAATCTTAGTTTAGATCGAAGGTGATACTCAGATCGATGGTGGTGTCGACCTCATCGGCACCACATAGCCATCGCCCCAGAGTACTCTTGCGAGGCGGGGGAACGGGGGGTGACTATGGCGTCGGCAGGGGTGGTCCGTGGGAGACAGACCACGGTCAGCTCAACAGCGTCGTCGGGGAGCTGTGTCAATAAATGTCATGAAGGAAGGTTCGGCCACCAAACCTGGATGTCGTTGAAGCATGTCAGGCGTTGTGCTGGTTGTGCGGTGACAGGGAGGCAGGTGGTTTGTGGGTGGAACGGAGCGATGACGACGATGTCTCCGGTGGATGTGGCGAACACATGAAGCATGTACAGGTCGACGTCGGGGGAGAAGGGAACACATTTCACCAGGTGGCAGGGAATGGCGCAGGCTGTGTCATGAGCACCGGATGAAGGGAAACCCACAACAAACAGTGTGTCATCGCGTAGTATTATAAAGAAATCATGGATTATGTCCAGGGGGACAGGCACAAACACCTCGAGTGAGGGCACGTTCAAGATGGGTGGCATGAGAAACCTTGACAGGGCAAGGCAGGGGAGAGGTCGAAGGGACCGGAGAAGGGCCCGGAGATGAGGGTGTGATCGTAGGTAAGCTCGACGTGGGGAGAATGTGATCACTTGACGGAGTGTGTGAGACCGAAGTAGAGGGCGAGGTCAGAGAAGAGCTCAATGATTGGAGCTGGAAGTCACTCGACCAAGTGTGTAAGTCCAACATGGAGGTAGTGGTCGGAGCGTCATGAGCCACGACAGTGAGGGCCGTGTTTGTGGCCTGAAGCGGGGTAGAAATGGGCTCGACATAAGCAGTGTTAAGTCTGTTGAGAAAGACTGTAACAGCTGAATCTCTTATCTGGATGTCACAGGCGTTGGCTGAGCGCCAGAGAACTCAGTACGGGCCGGTATATGGAGGTTGGAGGCGAACACGGACAGTGTCATCTCAGAGCATGACATACTCGCAATTGTGCAGAGATTTCGGGATGTGAACCTTAGAGTGGGAATGGCTGGCGGACGGAGGGATAAAGAGGTTGATGAAGTGGCGTCTGACGCGGTCCATGAAGGAAGGTAAGTCAGGCTGAGGGAGAGAAGAGGAAGGGCTCACAAGTTCACCAGGGAGAACAATGTTCTGGCTGTATATGAACTTGGCTATTGTGCCTTTGAGGTCTTCCTTATAGATCGCACAAATGCCGAGTAGCACAAGGGGAAGGGCCTCCGTCCATAGAGTGTCGTGGCATCAAAGAGCCGCCTTGAAAGTGCGGTGCCAGCACTCAACTACCCCATTACTTTGCGAGTGATATGCTGTGGTATGGATGCGCTGGATGCCGCCAATGTTACAAATCTCTTTGATCAGGGCCGACTCAAATTGTCTGCCCTGGTCAGTGGTGATGATAGCTGGACATCCAAAACGCGATACACATGACTCGATGAAAGCTCGAGCAACAGTTTCTGCCATGATATTGGTGAGGGGGACAGCCTTGACCCACCGAGTTGTTCAGTCGATAGACGAGAGAACGTAACGAAAGCCGTTGGGGGGGGGGGGGGGGGGGGGGGCGCTCACAATGTCAATATGAATATGCTGGAAACGCCCAAGAGGGATCGAAAAGGCGCCAAGGAGGGGGTGAATTGTGCTTGTGTACTTTGCAGCATTGGCACGCGATGCAGGAGCGTGCCCATTGCTGGCAGTCCTTGTTGACATTTCTCCACACAAAGCGCTCCACTACAAGGCAGGCGGACGCACGAACACCGGGGTGGGCTAAATTATGCAGTGTATTGAAGACAGCTCAACAGAGTGTGGTTGGGATGAGGGGGCGTAATGTGCCCGTACTGTCGTCACACCAGATCTCACCAGAAATGCCACGGAAGGTGGTGCAGATGAAGTGTAGTGAAAAGGTAGAGTCTGAAATCAGGTTTTGCATGTCCTCGTCGGTGGGTTGGAGGATAGGCAGTTCAGAGAGGTCTAACAGTGAATGAATGGCGTTGACTCGTGAAAGGAAATCAGCAACTACACTCCTGGAAATTGAAATAAGAACACCGTGAATTCATTGTCCCAGGAAGGGGAAACTTTATTGACACATTCCTGGGGTCAGATACATCACATGATCACACTGACAGAACCACAGGCACATAGACACAGGCAGCAGAGCATGCACAATGTCGACATTAGTACAGTGTATATCCACCTTTCGCAGCAATGCAGGCTGCTATTCTCCCATGGAGACGATCGTAGAAATGCTGGATGTAGTCCTGTGGAACGGCTTGCCATGCCATTTCCACCTGGCGCCTCAGTTGGACCAGCGTTCGTGCTGGACATGCAGACCGCGTGAGATGACGCTTCGTCCAGTCCCAAACATGCTCAATGGGGGACAGATCCGGAGATCTTGCTGGCCAGGGTAGTTGACTTACACCTTCTAGAGCACGTTGGGTGGCACGGGATACATGCGGACGTGCATTGTCCTGTTGGAACAGCAAGTTCCCTTGCCGGTCTAGGAATGGTAGAATGATGGGTTCGATGACGGTTTGGATGTACCGTGCACTATTCAGTGTCCCCTCGACGATCACCAGAGGTGTACGGCCAGTGTAGGAGATCGCTCCCCACACCATGATGCCGGGTGTTGGCCCTGTGTGCCTCGGTCGTATGCAGTCCTGATTGTGTCGCTCACCTGCATGGCGCCAAACACGTATACGACCATCATTGGCACCAAGGCAGAAGCGACTCTCATCGCTGAAGACGACACGTCTCCATTCGTCCCTCCATTCACGCCTGTCGCGACACCACTGGAGGCGGGCTGCACGATGTTGGGCGTGAGTGGAAGACAGCCTAACGGTGTGCGGGACCGTAGCCCAGCTTCATGGAGACGGTTGCGAATGGTCCTCGCCGATACCCCAGGAGCAACAGTGTCCCTAATTTGCTGGGAAGTGGCGGTGCGGTCCCCTACAGCACTGCGTAGGATCCTACGGTCTTGGCATGCATCCGTGCATCGCTGTGGTCCGGTCCCAGGTGATGGGCAGGTGCACCTTCCGCCGACCACTGGCGACAACATCGATGTACTGTGGAGACCTCATGCCCCACGTGTTGAGCAATTCGGCGGTACGTCAACCCGGCCTCCCGCATGCCCACTATATGCCCTCGCTCAAAGTCCGTCAACTGCACATACGGTTCACGTCCACACTGTCATGGCATGCTACCAGCGTTAAAGACCGCGATGGAGCTCCGTATGCCATGGCAAACTGGCTGACACTGACGGGGGCGGTGCACAAATGCTGCGCAGCTAGTGCCATTCGACGGCCAACACCGCGGTTCCTGGTGTGTCCGCTGTACCGTGCGTGTGATCATTGCTTATACAGCCCTCTCGCAGTGTCCGGAGCAAGTATGGTGGGTCTGACACACCGGTGTCAATGTGTTCTTTTTTCCATTTCCAGGAGTGTATATTGTCAGCACGCTTTACGTGTCTGACATTGGTGGTGAACTGAGATATGGAGTCCATGTATCTGAAGCGGCGAGGAGGCGGGTCAGCTGGCAGGTTCGTAATAGCTGCAGCCAAGGGTTTGTGGTCTGTTGGAACATAGAAAGGGCATCCCGCAATGGCAGTCTTAAAATGCTTGATCGCCTCGTAGATCGCAAGCAACTCCCTGTCAAACGCGGAATATTTCCATTGTGCATTGGTGGGCTTGCACGATAAGAACTGCAGAGAGGAAGTTTGGCCGTTGACTGTCTGGCTAAGGACAGCACCGATGGCAGTATCACTCGTGTCTTTGGTGATGAAAAGCTGTGCATTGGGATGAGGTTTCGCGATGGTGCAGGCCTCAGCAAGAAGATAGGGTAGTGAAAGAGGCAGCCACAGCAGGGGTCCATGGAACGGGCCGAGATCCAGAAGTATTGGTGCCTGCCGAGGTGTCCGTCAGTGGAGCCTGAATCTCCGCAGCCTTAGGTAGATGTCGGCGATAATAATTAACCATCCCCAGAAAGCGCCAGAGCTCTTTGAATGACGAAGGTCTGGGTAGGTTTAGTATTGTTTGTACTTTCTCAGGGGGCGGTGAAATGCTGTCGGCAGAGACCCAAAAACCGAGAAAAGTGACAGCAGGTTGATGTAGCTACAATTTGTCCTGGTTGATCTCGATGCCTGCTACCGCGAGAGTGTTCATAACAGTTTGGACATGTTGAATGCTGTCCTCGACGGAGGAGCTGAACACAAGAATGTCATCACGATATGCAAAACAGAATTTTAGTTCGAATAGCACTTCGTTGATGAAGCGTTGCCAGGTCTGGGCTGCGTTTTTCAGACCGAAGGGCATAAATCGAAACTGAAATAACCCGATCGGGGTGGTGATTGCTGTCTTCTGATGTCTTCAGGTGCCATGGGGATCTGGTGGTAGGCCCTTTTGCAATCAATGACAGAACGTGGTCGCACCTGCGAGGGAACTGGTAAAGTCGGCAATGTTGGGTATGGGGTAGCTGTCCATAATAATTCGTGCATTTAGTCAACGGTAGTCTCCGCACATGCGCCACGACCCGTCTTTCTTGGTGTCATATGTATGGGCGTAGACCAGCTACTGGCAGAGGGTTCAATGACGCCAGATCTTAGTTCAGAAATCTGTTTTTTTAAGGTCGGAGAGGCACTCCGGACAAAGTTGACGTGGTTTACTGGAGATGGGGGGGGCCTGGCATGAGACGAAGCTTGTGAACCATGCCGTTGGTGACGACAGAAATGTTACCAGCGTCATGGGAGACGGTCTGTTTACAAACTGTGGCGGGACAGGCAGGCAAGACATGGTCGTGGTGTTCGGAGACACTTGGCGGATCTGACGGGAGCCGAGACAGCGAAGTGTCACAGGTGTCAACGTGCCTAGATGGCCGCTGGCCCGAAGCAGTGGCACCATGGCCGGGTGAGCTTGTGAAGCATTAGTGAGTCCATTGTCCGAGGGTGCAGTCTGTGGCAGCATGGTCACGGGCGAAGCGCTAGGTGCGAGTGCACTGTTTGTGTTGTCAGTGGCAGTCACACAGTGGCGCGCAGGAGCCGAAATTGCATAGTTTGAAGTGGTGTCCGCGAGGGGAGAGGTAGGAGATATCAGTTCGGGAACACATGACACTCGTCGCACATGCGCATTCGTGTCTGGCCGAGTGTCAAATGATGCCGTGTAGGAGGGGTGTGGTCCTGCAGAACTGTCAGTCCATGTTCTGGTAGACTCGATAGCACAGTTGCGAGGGGTAGTGGGAGGTAAGCACACGGAGGCTCGATTGCTGGGACTGCAAGCAGATTCGGCGCACTTACTGACCTTGCTTTGTCCTTGCTGCAGTGTCTGTAAATCCTTTGCTGCGTCGTAGAGCTGGAGCTGAGTTTCGTGGAGCCGGAGGGAGAGCTCGAAGTTTTCTTGTACAGGCGAGTGACGTTTTCGAGCTCGACAAGGCACTTATGCGTGGTTTCTTGTAATGTCGTCGACAGATACGAGCATGTACGGATAAGATGAGCCCAGATCGATTTATCACAGGGGGGTTTGCTCGACAGAGCACAGGGGAAGGAAGTCTTGGACGGGTGATGAAACACGGTGTTTTGCACTAGGTCCAGTGAAAGTTTGTGGTGTAGCAAGAAGTCAATGCCTAGTATAGGTTCGTCAATTTTGCACACTAAAAAAAGTCCACTCGAGTCTGCAGTTTGCAGAGAGTGAGACAATGTGAGAAGTTGAACCCAAGCATTGTAGTTTAGTTGAATTCACGGCTTGCAGTGAAGTATGATGAGAGCGGATGTTCGACGACGCTAAGGACGTGGGCAGCAGTGAAACATTGGCGCCTGTGTCCACTAGGAAAAGGTATCCCGACAAAATGTCTGTAGTGTAAATTCATCCACAATTATCCGGTCGTCTCCAGACAGAATATAGCACTGGAGGGTGCCTGTCATGTTGTACACAGGAGGCGTTTGGGAAGTAGCAGGGTGGTTTGCAGTTCCGTGCCGCCCCACCAAACTGTGGGTGGAAGTAACAGTACGGGTGGTGCGGTTGCATTTCCTGCGGAACGTTCGTTGCCAGTGGTGGTGGCCGAGGTTCGGTGGTCGCAGCAGGCTCAGTTTCGGGAGGGGGTGTGACCGTGGGCGGAGCCAGTGATGTCCCAGTAGCTTGTTTACTGCTTTCTGGAGCGAGCGGAATGGTCAGCACAGTGTGGCCCCGGCCGCGTCTGGCCACAGGACGATGAGCCTGAACCTGAGACTTGTCAGGTAGGCAGTGGGTGGCGAAATACAGCAGTGATGCATCGTGTAGCTTGTCAGCAATTGTCACTGTTTGCTCGACAGGTTCTGGAGGCCTCTCAGCCAGAGCAAAGCGGGTGTGAGGAGATAGTTTATCTGACCAGATGGCGAGGAGAGCTATGTCAGAGAGTAGATCGGCGCTGACCAGGGGATGTAGCCGTCTCCATAGTTGGGAAGGTTTGTCATTGCCTAGTTGCTCGACGTGGAGCACTTGCCGTATTACTGCCTCAGTTGAGCATGCAAGCCAACGTAGAACTGTCTCTTTGGCTAGAGTGTAGATGAGTCCGAAGTGTCGACCAGGTCAGCAATCAAGTCCCCCTGGTCGTGCAGGTAGGTGATGAGGCACAGAAACCTGACTGGCTCGTCGAGTTTGTAATGGTTGAACACTTTGTCCACAATTTTGAAACAGGTTGTTGCCCTGACTAGATTAAACAGTAGCACCATCAGTAAGCATTGTAGAATGTTCGGAAGAACAGGTTGAGTTGAATTCGTTGGGGCACTGCCTGAAACAAGCTGTTGTTGCTGTTGTATTCCAGGAGAGTGTGCCTCCCAGGGATGTGGCAATGACGGCTGGTAGGGTGTCAGTGTGAAGGTGATGTGTTGTGGTTGAGCATGGTCCGTCGCAGCGTGGAAGGCCAGCGCGGGTGAGACACCATAATGTGTCAATTGCGGTTGCGGAAGCTCAACACGTTGCGGTTGTGTTTGGATTGACGTGTCGTGAAAGACTGGCAGGGATGAGGCACCAGGATGTGCCGAGAATGGTAGCAGAAGCTCGACTAGTGCCAGCTGTCCGGAAGCGCAGTGTGGAAAATGATGTCTAACGTTGGACGAATGTTCACTGTTAGTAGTCACTCCACTCAAAACGGTGTGTGGTTAAGGTGAATGTCGTGGCACAAAACACTGAGGCGTAGCAGTGGGTCGGAGATGGAGGTCAGGTACAGATAACAAGTTATTGTTCCTGTTGCAGGCCGAGGTATCGAAGCAGGAAGGTATGTGCTGATGCTTAACCGAGGCAGGTGTGGACGTGGCCGGATGCTGAGGAGGTTGACCTGTGAACAAAGCAGTTCCGGCCACGTCGCGTGGTACTGCATGGATTGCGGCATGGCAAATCTTTGTCCTGGCGGTGTAGGTTGTCCAATGAAGCATTGCCAGACATCAGCATTGGTCCCGCACTGCATGGTGACCCGTAAGAGGTAACTGCACCGTCGATGAGGGAGGGCACACATGGTGGGAACAAAGGTGTCAGATAGCCGGAGTCATGCACACTCCTAAGCTCACTAATTGTTGTAGGCTCAAAAACATCCGGCGAAATTGGCGTAATCGTCGAGTGAGAGGCATCATGTTGCAGTCCTGGCGGGTGTACAGCGCCCACAACACGATGCATGTCGATCACAAAATCCGGTGTTAGGCGTTGGGCCAAAGTTATTGTTCGAATGCTGTGTCGAAGTAATACATGCGAACATATCCGACGCGGAGGCTGCGGACACAGTTAAATTGAAGACGTTACAACTCGGGGCCACCAGTGAGGACGACGTTTGGGGTGGTTTCACCAAACAACACTCCCATTTTGCAATAGTTCATTTATTCACCTCTTTACACAGGCAAGGCTTAGACAGAACTGTTATGGCAGTTTCGCCCAAAGATAATCTTAGTTTAGCATGAAGACTATACTAAGATCGATGCTGGTGTGGACCTCGTCAGTGCCACAGTCTAAATGAAGAACGATGCCGGTCACTGCTGAAAATGCAGTGATCTTCACAACTGCTATATGAAACTGGTAAAATAGCAATTTATTTTGAAAATTAGAGCTGATTTGGCAGTAGAACAAGAAGAGCGAGCAGTTTTGTGGTCTGTAGTAATGTTGACTAGGCATCCCAAATTGATGAAATAATCCAGGGGATGTTGAAAGTCTGACGGGTTCAGTCTAACTTTCAGAATCACTTCAAAGCTTTGGAAACTAGGGACAAAAGCATTCACACAACCCAAAAATTTCAGAAGCATGGGAAGGTAATGGCACAACTCTATGGGAAATGATTATCTGGCAAGTAGCATTTTTAAGTCAAGTCCAGGGCTCAATGATGTCAACTGTGATTTAGGGTCTAGGATCTTGGAAAAGGCTATGTAGTAATAGTAGGGGTTCAAGTAACATATTGGACTATAAACTTATTTACATAACTGGGGATATCATCATACTATAATTCCTCCCCCCCCCCCCCCCCTCTTTGGTAAATGATTAAATGTTATTTGTTCCATATGATTAGCAAAAAAGGAGAGAATATGGAATTATCATAATGAGGGGAATGAATTTTCTATGTGTCAGCAGAATCTCTACATGTTTGTCTGCTGGTAATATAGAAATGCATGACTGTGGAAAGTAATGTAAAGTACAGGGTGATTATAATTAAGGTTAAACTTTCAAAACATGGTAGAAATAACACCACTGGTCAGAATGACGTCAAATTGTAATGGGATATTATCGGAGAGGGGGAAAACATATGCCAGAAAAAAATATAGTGTGCAAATTGATCAATAGATGGCGTTGTATGTGTCAGAATACATAAATGAAAATACCTGTCATGTGCACGACCCACTGAAGTTGGTATAAACATGCCAGGTACACAGCTTTCCCTCCTTTCGCATCTATGATATTTGCCATGACTGCCTCAATGCAGGATCGCGCTCTGCTTGTAAAGCTGTATTACAAGAATGATTACTGTGCACACGTCACTCAGCAGAAGTTCCGGACACTGAAGGGTTTGAAAAAAGGCATTGGTCCAATGACTGCCGTGGGTCTGGAGAAAATGATTCAGAAATTCGAAAAGACGGAATCTTTTTGTGTGCAACCTGGCAGAGAGAGGGAACAAATTGATTCAAAGTCAGTGGAAGCAGTGGAAGAGGAGACGAGTTATGGAGTGCAAATGTGTAGTGCATGGAGAATTCACCGAACATTGGACACACCCATGAACACTGTGTGTAAAATCCTATGAAACATCCTTCCTTGCTATCCATTCAAAATTGCTCGTGCAAGAGTTGCTTCCTGTTGACCTGCCCACAAGACATACCTTTGCTTTAGAATTTCTTGCTTGCATGGAAGTGGACAATGATTGGCTGTGGAAGATTTTGTGGACAGACGAAGCCCACTTCCATTTGACAGGATATGTTAATACACAGCATTGCCAAATATGGACAACGGAAAATCCACACGCAAATCAACCAGTACCACTTCATCCTGAAAAGGTCACTCTGTGGTGCGGGTTTACAGCATCAGTTATCATAGAGCCATATTTTTTCGAAAAGACAGGTGCTTCCGGTCCTGTTACCTGCACCGTCAGTGGTAAGCGCTGTAAGTGTCTTTTGCACAACCACATCATTCCAGTTCTCCAACAGTGTGGAAGGGATAATTTTGATGCTAGATGGCGCACCTCCGCACATTGCAAATCCAGTTAAGCAGCTTCTGAAGCACTATTTCGGAAATGCTAGAATTATCAGCCACCATTCCCTACAGCCTGGCCGTCCCAATCACCTGATCTTAACCCGTGTGACTTCTGGCTGTGGGGCTATCTGAAAAATGTTGTGTTCATTGTTCCAAATGCAAACTTAGCTGCAATGAAGGCACACATTGCGCAACACATTCTGAACATGACCCCGGAAACACTTCGATCAGTTGTGGAATGTGCTGTTTCTCGATTAGATTTCAACTTGTTGCAGGAAGCGGTGGTAGGCATATTGAAAATGTTTTGTGTCAATCACATATAAATTAATAATCCGATTTATTTTGATTGAGGTTGGTTATGCAGTTTTTGGTCTCAGGACAATTAAAAACTGGTGTGATTGACACTTTTTATGCGTTTTCTTGCCTCAGGACAATTAAAAACCAATGAGTGATGCTTTTTAGGGGGTTTTTGGCCTCAGGGCAATCAAAAATCGATTTTTCCCATCCAATGAGATATGGCCTTGCTGTGGTGGATGGGCTTATGTAACTAACAGTATCACACCTGTACACCCATGCACACTGAGTACTACAGTTTGTTTAGTGTCAAACGTACACATTAGGCATTGCTGTATGATTCATTTGTCATTTGTAGTCGACCACTATTAAATTATGATGCTTACAAGGCCGTCTATTGCTACATTCTGTAACCATTTTTTTTTCCTGTCATACATTTTCCCCCATCTCGGAAAATATTCTGTTGTAATTTGACATCATTCTGACCAGTGGTGTTATTTCTACAGCAGTTTGAAAGCTTAACTTTGCTTATAAGCACTCTGTATTTGAGCACTAGTATCAGTGTAGGAGAGCAATACTTCTTTAAATGGATTGGACTTAGAAAAACAAAATCTGAAAAAATGCATGTTCTTTCATTGATCATGCATTACACATTTAAGGCTGCAGCAATAGCTGCCAATCAATAGTATCAATATATTAATAACATATCATCATTTTCGCTCCCCCCACCCCCTTCCTCCCTCCCTCCATTAACATTCTGAAAAACATTCAAAACCAAGGTTAGGCCAAAAAATATTAATAACATTACACCTTGTTAAATCATTTTTAAGTCAAATGTAATTAGTCTACGTTATACAATTAACAGCATCACCTGCTATCCTCGCAAACAGATACTGCACCAAGAGTCAAGTGCTACAAGAAGAACAAAATCAGTAGTATCAAATGTTTTCAGGCAAAAACATGACGAAAAAACTATAGAGAATACTATGTCTTAATGTCCACAGTGTCTACTCATATGGTGAAGATGTTGAGTCACACACACACACACACACACACACACACACACACACACACACACACACACACACACACACACACACACACACACAGGCCAGACTGCGAGCAACTGTGCATTATGGGAATAATAGTCTGGGTAGTGGGAGTAAGGAGAAGGGACGAATAGCATGGTGGGGGTGGGGTATGCTAAAGTTCTGCTTGCGAGAGCATGCGGGGACGTGGTGGGGAATGGTAGGGCAGCTAGGTGCTGACAGGAAGTTGGATGGAGGCTGGGGAAGGGGGGATGTGGGGTGGGGTAGGAGGGTGGAGGAAGGGGAGTGGAAAAGGAGAGAAGTAAAAAGGGCTGTGGATGTGTTGGGGAAATAGAAGGCTGTGTAGTGCTGCACTGGGAAGCAGGGAAGGGGACAGCAGATTAACGAAGGTTGAGGCCACAGCAGTTAAGGGAACGTCGTATATTTTACAGTGAGAGTTCCCACCTGTGCAGCTCAGAACATCCATGTATGCTCCAACAAGCAGCACTTTACATCCCCCACCTCTATCCAGCTATCCATCCCTCCCCCTCCCCATATTAGCCGCCGCCTCGACCCCAGTATGCACAATACTACTCCCACTATGTACAGTTGCTCGCAGTTTCAGAAGGCCTTTTGGCTGAAAACCTACTTCTTTAGCAGTCTTTTGTTGTGTCTGTCTGTGACTCAGCATCTCTGCTATATGGTGAGTGGCAATATATTCTTTTCATAATATTGTTGTTATTCCATCCTGGATTTTCCATTGTTTTATTTTGTCCATAGTATCTGATACTTTGGGAGGCCGTGGATTTCAGTATGATAATTTCTCGATGATGTTCTGTGTGCTTTTGAGGATTTTAAAATCCTGCCGACTTCGCTGTGCAGCACTTTTCCAAAGTGGCACTGCCTAGTGGTTTGTTTCAGCCACCTTAGACTTGTAACATGCCAGAGACAAAGTCTACCCTCTCATGAATGGGGAGTAGAGCAGAACTCACCACCAGTCCGTGCATCAATAGTGGTTGTGATAATAGGTGGTTTACTCCTTGAATCACTGAGGTGAGAGTGGAGTATGTAGATATTGATGTGACAGGTGTTTATTGTCTGTAGGAGAGTGGAGTTACAGACTACTCAGTATCCTCCTAGAAGTGTCTGAGTCATTTTCTCAACTGTCCAGTGGTGTGTTTACTCACTTGCAAGTTGTGAAAGCACTGGATGGAGTCACACGCATTCTACCAGTTGTAATTTAGAGTTTTCTTCCACCTCTGTGGACTGTCAAGTTGACTTTCACATGGGGTTGCAGTGAATCAGTGCATGTGTGTGTTCTTAGTCAATATGGCAACAGACTGAGAAAAATTGGTTCTGGCTCGCTTGCGAGCTTTCTTCAATGACATGTTGTTGATGATTTGGGACATTTACATTTTCTTTTCACATATAAATCACATGGAGGATCAGTTAACAATAGTTTATCTGTCTTATGTTTTGTACTGTTAATTACATATAGAGATCTTAGTGACTTTAATGATGGGGAACAAATTCTGCACATCAGTCATTGTTGTGCTGTTTAGCGTGTAAGCAAATGTAATTGAATGAGTTTGTCATAATTAAATCAGCTACAACATTGTTGTTTAAATTGTCACTTGGCCAGGTGTGTTCCTGTTTGGATTGTCTGAGGATGTTCAGTTAACTGAAGCTGTATAATAGTGAGCACTGAGTTTTGGTTGATTCTATTTTATGAACTTTATTTCATCTTATTGATGGTGTCTCTTACATAGGTTTTGATTGCACATTTGTGTGCTTATCTAACATAAATTGCCGGTTTGTGTTGATCATTGTTTAGCTTCAATGTTGCTGTTGAGTGTTTCGCATTACGTGTTGATTACCGTCAAGTATTGAAGACTGGATGTAAGGAACAATGTATGTTTGTTGTGTTTCATCCATTTTGCTCTGTGGGCACCTTAAGCTGTTAACAGCAAACCACTACAGTGAAAACTGTTCTAATTCTACCAGTGATAAATCAGCATTAGTGTGCTAGCTACTAGTGAGGCTACAGCTGTATTCTTGTATTCTGTTGTTACAACTGACCATATTAAAATTTGTGTGGTCATTAAGAGGTTATTTTCCTGGTGAATACTAAAAACTTAGATAAGCTACAGCTAACACCATCATAGGATAAGAGAGTTATGGCCAATAGTTTAAGTAATATTGTATGACCAACGGCTACTGCCTTATTTGTAAGTGATGCTAAGGCTACTGCCTTATTTGTAAGTGATACTATCATCATCAAAGTTTACATACATTGAATGATTACCCTAGGTTAAGAGTCACCTTGGGTGCAGCTTAGAAGTAGCCACTAAGTGTGTCTACTACTTCACAGTACCAATTACTACCAACTGGGCGTAAAGTAATATCTGTCTTATGTCAGCAACTCTGCTGTGGATGTTGTTTGTCAATTGTAACCTCTGCTGACCAGTTATCCTGTGCATTAATCAGTATCACTTGGTGGTTACGTTCGTGTGAGGCGGCATACATAAATTATGCAAATATTAATAATTACCAACTGTATGATAACAACTTGAATTGCATTATTTATTTATTTATTTGAGTGTTTTAATTAATTGTGATCAGTCAACAAATTTCTAACGAAATATTTAAATTGTTGTTCAGGCGCTTGTTTTAGTAAGTGTGCTTTAAATGTGAATGTTGCCAGCCAGTTCTGTTGTTGGTCTAAGTGAGAAGGAAGTAAAAACATTTAATAGATCACATCAGTTATTCGGATCTCTGTTATAGAACAAAACTGCTCATGCCTTCCACTTGTCTTCCATCCACAATGAAGTTTATGCCAACGCTGACTGTAAACACTGCACTGGTCGAGCTGGTCATGTTCTGACTTGTGGCACGGAGTTCATTCTGAATGAAGACGTGAATAAAAAAAGATTGTTTCAGCACAACCAACTCTATAAAAAAGAAAGAAAGAAACAAACAAACAGCACTCCACTCTCCCATCACACTGTGTGGCACATGTGGAATGTACTAAATGCAGAGCTTGGGAAAGCACTTGGAGACGAGGGATGCTCATTCTGGGATGTGACTGACATATTGCCCCTCACTTGGTCTTACATAGTGTGGTCTGCATCTGAATGGGTTAGGTGAGAGATTACTTCCACTGCTAATTGGCAGAAGCATCAAGTGTAACTAAATATGTACCTATCCTATTCCAGCGAAATCAGATGTGTTCCATAGAATAGTTTAGGGTAAACTAACTCAAAAGACAGAGCCACAGAATAAATACAGATCCAGTAGAGATAGCTACTAGAAAAAAAATGTTGTAGCTTGGACAATGTCATAGATATTAAAGGAAATGCATTTAGTATCTTCCATCACACATCAGGTGACTCATTACTAAAAAGAATGGAGTTCTCCTAGACACAAAGCAAAATGGAAGGATAGTTGAGCTTTCAGCAAGACTTCTGCATATCAAAACATCACATAAAAATCACAGAATTTCAATAGGTCATACTGATGACTACAAAAGTAATATCATACTATTCTAGAACCAATATGAAGAAAGAGGGTGTGGCTATACATGGAAAAAATGTCCAAGACCCATCCTTTAGGTAAATGAATATTGTGCTAAATAGCTCTTTGAATGCTGTCCAACAATAGTGAATTAGAAAGTACACAATTTTATAATCTGTGAGTTCAAGGGTTCAAAGACCAAAACCAGCACGTAAATTAAGTTTCGCAAAACACCTAGAGGAAGTTTTAACAAGGTTATGCTGGCTTTTCGTTGGAGAATCATTGTTTGAGAAGACTTCAATGTCATGTAGTATTGATGTTTATGTCCAGCTTTAGATTATTTTCAACAGCAAAATTGTCTATAAGGACTGAAGGGCATGGTGAAACAGCCATTAAGGATTTGTTTTTGGGCGACAGCAACAAACTGCAGTGACTTAGCTCTACACGCAAAAGCCAATGGTTTATCTGACCTTATGGTCATATGTTAAAAATAAAATGTACTGACCAGTCAAGTATGGATCTCAGAAGTAAAGGGTCATATCACAAAACTATAAACAATGTCACAATCAAAATGTTCACAGAGAGACAAATGTATAAAGTACACAATGAGGTTGAAAATTTACCTCTTTCTTAGAACAATTTGAGTATTGATTTAACCTAAAACAAATATGGGTAAAATCAAATAGAAGCACAGAAAAGAGATGGGTAACTCCTGGGATTAAAGTGTCTTGTCCTGGGAAGAAAGAGCTCTGCCTAATTCAGAGTACAAGCTGTAATCAAGATCTGAAACTCCATATGGTCAGTATTATAAAATCCTCTAGTCCTCAAAAGCAGCAAAACTCCTGCAGTGTACTCGAAAAATAACAAGGAATAATAATAATAATAATAATAATAATAATAATAATAATAATAATAAAACAGATTGATAAAAATTGGAACATTATTACATAAGCAACAAAAATAGCAACCCAAATGAAATTAAACAATCAGAAAAAAGCTCTGATTAAATGCTGGCACATTCAAATCTTTGGTCAACAAATATGATTACTTCCTCACAGTGGCAGCAAGTACTGAACAAGTAATAAACAAACAAATATAGATACATTGCATTTATTTGTATAGATACTGCTTGTACCAACAACAGGCATTAATTTCATAGATAGAGCTCCTGAGGAGATTACAAATTTTATCAGGCCACAAAAAGTATGGTGCTGACTTGATAGGATTTCCATAAAGCTATACATGGTATTAATCTCTGTCTCAGGGCATATTTCGTGACACACCACCTCTTATTATAGACCTAATTCACTCCTTCAAGGGTTTTCAAAAGTGCTTCAGAACATGATCTGTGATAGAATAGTGGCTCATTTAACTGAGCAGAACTTGTTAGCTGCTGTCAGTTTGTCTTGCACAATGGATGCTCTACAGAGAAAACCATACATGACCTCACAAATGACACCCTGGCAGAACTAAACTAGAGAAATTATCCTGATGGTATATTTTGTAACCTTGGCAAAACTTGAATTGGGTAGATCATAAAATTCTTCATGGCAGTCTAAAATGCTATGGCGTTAATGACAATTCCTTGACATGGATGAGGTCTTACCTTCACAACAGAAAGCAAAGGTCTCATTGATAGATAGTGTCATAGCCATGAAGCAAACTTTTGAATGTGGAACATAACAAGTGAAGTCCCATGAGAATTTGTAATGTGATCACTTCTGTTCTTAGTCATCACAAATGATCTTCCTGTGACTTTAAAGATCAGATCAAGGGCCAAGCCCAAACTTAAGAGACCGCTCAGATGATTGCTGAACAGGCTTACAAGTGGTTCACAGCTAACAGTTTAAGCCTTACTCTCACAAAGACTCTTAGTATGAGATTTGAAACAAGCAGTAATGATCTGGTAACAACAGAAGTACACATTAATGATGATATATCAAATGGAACACACTAAAATTCCTTGCAATCCAGTTAGGTAATAAGTCAAACTGGAGTCAAACATGGATAAGTTAATCAATAAACTAAGTTTAGCATATTTGGCCCTTAGAAGCAACTTTCATTGTATTGATCTAAAGACAAAAGCATTGGTTTATTTTGCATATTTTCACTCCTAATTGTCATATGGAATTATCTGCACTCTCGATTCAAAAGAGAATGCCAAGTGACAGTAGGCAAAGGTCAGCAGAGATTCATGCATCTGTGAAAAGATCAATATGTGAAGCATACAACTACTACCACTGCCATACCTTAGCAAAAGATCTGGCAGAGAATCCAAGAAAATTCTGGTCCTATGTAAAATGGATAAGTGGGTTTAAGGCTCCCATCCAGTCTCTTGTTGACCAGGCTGGTGTAGCTGTTGAAGACAGCAAACCAAAAGCCTAAGTTTTAAATTTTGCATTCAAGAAATTGTCATACAGGAGAAATGCACAAACATACCATGGACAGATTTCTACATGGACAACATAGTTATAAGCATCTATGGTGTAGAGAAACAACTGAAAGAGTTGAAAATAAGTCACCAGGTCTGGATGGAATCCCAACCCACTTTTACAAAGAGCACTCCACAGTAATGGCCCCTTACCTACGTGGCATTTATAGTGGATCTATCATCCAGCACAAAGTCCCAAGTGACTGGAAAAAACTGCAGGTGACTCCTACATGTAAAAAGTGTAAAAGAACAGACCAACAAAATTACAGACCAATATCCCTAACATCAGTTTGCTGCAGGATCATATTCCTTGTTCAAATATAATAAATTTTCATGGGACTGAGAAGCTAACGTCCACAAATCAGTGTGGTTTTAAAAAGCACTGCTCATGCAAAACTCAGCTGGCCCTTTCCTCACATGTTATAATGTGAATCATGGATGAAGTGCAACAGGTAGATTTGATATTTCTAGATTTCCAGAAAGCATTTGATACAGTGCCCCACTGCAGACTGTTAACAAAGGTAAGTCTGTATGGAATAGGTTCACAGATGTGTGAGTGGTTCAAAGATTTTTTAAGTTGTAGAACCCAATATGTTGTCCTCGATGGTGACTGTTCATCAGAGACAACTGTATTGTAAGGAGTGTCACAGGAAGGTGCAACAGGACTGCTGTTGTTCTCTATCTACAGAAATGATATGGCAGATAGGGTGGGCGGCAGTCTGCAGTTGTTTGTTGATGATGCTGTGACATACAGTAAGTGGTCAAAATTGAGTGCCTATAGGAGGATACAAAATAACTTCGACAAAATTTCAAGCTGATGTGATGAATGGCAGCTAGCTCTAAATGTAGAAAAATGTAAGTTAGTGCAGACGAGTAGAAAAAATAAACCCACACTATTTAGATGTAGCATTAGTAGTGTCCTGCTTGACACAGTCAGACCATTTAAATACCTGGGTGTAACGATTCAAAGCGATATGAAATGGAATGAGCTTGTGAGACTGCAATAGGGAAGGTAAATGATTTTGGTTTATTAGGGGAATTTTGTGAATGTGTGATTCATTTGTGAAGAAGATTGCATACAGGACGCTGGTGCGACCTGTTCTTAATTATGGCTCGAGTGTTTGAGATCCATACTAGGTTGGATTAAAGGTAGACATTGAAACAATTCAGAGATGGGCTGCTAGATTTATTACTGGTACGTTCGAACAAGTGTTACAGAGATGCTTTGGGAATTAAACGGGAATCCTGGAGTGACGGCAGCATCTTTTCAAAGAATGCTATTGAGAAAATTTAGAGAACTGGTGTTTGAAACTGACTGCCAAATGATTCTACTGCTGTCAACATACATTGCACATAAGACCACAGAGGTATGATACGAGAAATTAGATATCACATGGAGGCAGACAGACAGTCATTTTACACTCGCTGTATTTACAAGTGGAACGGGACAGGAAATGTCTAGTTGTGCAGCAGGGTGCACTCTGTCACGCACCATGCAGTGGTTTGTGGAGTATCTATAGAGATGTAGATGTATCTTGGGAGTTGTTGCACATAAAGTAAATGAACAGCATTTGCTTATTTAGCAGAAGTGAGCAAGAATATGATGTAAAGTAAATAACCATATCTTGCAAAAGCCTTTTCAAGGAGGTTGGTATTCTTACACTCACTGCCAATACATTTAATTTTAATGATTTTTCATTACTGACAATAAAAATCAGTTTCATCTGTACTGTGATATATTATTACAATATAAGACACAAAAATAATTTTCATGTAGATTTTGCCTCCTTGGCTAGGGTTCTTAAGAACTCAAGTGGAAATATATTCAAAAATCTCCATCTTACATAAATCAAGAAATGGGTACCTCTGCCCATTCAGAATAAAACCAAATTCTTCATTAGTTGTGCTTCCTGCAAATTGTTGGAGTATCTAGATTCAGCAATTGAAATAGAAAAAATGTTAGCTCACAGAAGATACAAGGCTTCAGTACCTGTACATTATAAAAAAGAATAAGTTAATTTACAACAGGTGTAGTGCAAAAATGTTTTTACATGAAGAAGCTGACTATTGAGTGGACGAGTTATTAATATCACTATTTGACAGACGTATGTAGAAACATTCTCCTAGAACGCTGGCTGGTCAAACGATTGCTTTCTTGTAAAAAATATTGCACATTGAAGTGACAATGTTCACTATTTGTGCTGGGCCAAAGGTAATGGTCATTACAAGTGATGTATACGTAATATAGCGTTGTAAAAAAGAAAACAGTAGCTGGAACTGAAGTGGCAATAGGGTTGGTAGGACAAAAGTAAAATTTTTTGGAAATTTGTGGTAAGGTCTTATGGTACCAAACTGTTGAGGTCATCGGCCCCTAGGCTTACACACTACTTAATCTAACTTAAACTAACTTATGCTATGGACAAAAACACACACACACACACACACACACACACACACACACACACACACACCTAACTTATGCTACGGACAAAAACAAACACACACACACACACACACACACACACACACACACACACACACACACACACACACACACACAAGGAACGACTCAAACCTCCGAAGGGGGGAGCCACGTGGACCGTGACAAGACGCCTCAGACCACGCGGCTACGCCACACGGCTAAAAGTAAAATTTCTTGTGTGAGCTATCAGGACCACAAGATGTCCTGCTTTCATCCAACTGCTGGCTAAGAATGTGAAATGGTTTATTAAGTTAAAGTACGGGAGTTTTATTGATGTTGGTTGTGGGTAACAGGCAGTCTCGTACTCAGGTAAGACACAGGAGAAATGAACATGCCATTTTCCTCTAAGGAAAGAAATTGTGTTAATTAGTTCACAGAACAATATTCAATGATATATTTGAATGATTGTGAACAAACAGATTCATTTGTTAAGTGGAATGGGAAGGGGAAAAGCTATACGGAAATACTGCTACAGCTGACAGTTCCCTCATGTTGCACAAATTATCAGTGATTGAGAACTAATTAATGATGGTTTATAGATTTAGTGGTTTCCTGTGTCATTTAAACTTCAGAGTAGCACTTCTATTCCTAATCATTCACTAAATGGCTTCATACGTTATACTACATAAATCTTTGCTATAATTTTGATGTTGAAATAAACAGCTCAACAAAACATTTTGCACCACTTCCATACCTGTGAAGGTTTATGGACTTAGAGTCAAAGGAAGCAGGAAGTGAAAAAATAAGCCATATGAAGTAAAAAAAAAGTGACAAACCCAAAACCAAAATAAAGGCAGTCTGTACAACAGTGTGTATCTTTATACATCTGTTAAATCGAAACCTGCTGCTGGGTAACATTCAATACTTCAATACTATCTTGCTTCACAGTGTGCATTGCAATGTAATTGGATCCTCCTTGAAATGCTGTCGTCCAGGATATGGTCAAGATGTTGAAGTTCATACCTGTTCTACTCTTCAATGGTAGCGCCAGCAGTGTGTGAGGCAGGTTCCTGTGACAATGCACCATATCTCGAACAATGACTCCATCACTGACAAAATGTTAACTGTAGGGATGGACAAGAGGTTCCAGGATCTCTTCCTGATCCCACACAGCCATCAAACTATGCTTGATAATGATGAGGGGTGTCTGACATTTGCACGTGACACCTGCCTAAAACATTACTGACCTACCTCTCTGCTGAAACCTAGATCTGCATGCCTGCGACGTTATTGGTACCTATCGCTCTCACTCTACTACAATGCTCATCAAGTATCAGACAAATCCCACTCTCTTTGGGGGAGAGAACCTAGTGCCATTACCTCAGGTTCCATTTCCAAACACAACTGCCCACATTCTTCACCCATAACATGCTGCAAGTTTGTACTGTTGTTTATAATGCACACCAAGAAGCCAAACAGATCGTGTGAAGATTGCTGAGTACTCTACAAAAAGGGAGCCTACAGTCTTGTTGAATTCTCCTCTGGTTACCTACAAGCCATAATTTGTAGCAGTCATTGTCCAAAGTTGTTGACAGCAGGTGACCATTATGAAGTTTGTCTTGCATCAACAGCTGAAAGTTCAACTGATGTTGTCATTATGCATACCAATTTAGCAGACAGCTTCCCAACTTGAAAACTCTTCTCATCATGGAGGTACAGTCTAAGCTTGGAATGACATTATACATGTTGATAGATGAGCAGTGTACAATAGCCACTTTGTGTTCAAGATGGAGACTCTGTGCAGTCTATTTAACTATACTGATAATGAGAGTTTGCTTTTACCTCCATTACATAGGTGTCAGTACATGGCAACTTCCTGTGGTCTGAACAGTGGTTTTCAAGGCTATGCAAGTCAAGAGGATGGCACTTTTTTTTTTTTAATTAGTTTACTTAGAAATAATTTTTACCATTTAGTGGTTAAATAGAATAAGCTGCAAAATATGTTTCAATCAGTGAAGTTATAAGAATGCTTAATATGAAGTAGCTGGCAAGAGCAGCAACAGAGTGGTGCCACATGAGCACTTTTCCTTCAAGTAATTAGATGATAAAATTATTTTGTCTTTACTTAACTTCATAGAAGTTGCTTCGAGTAGTTGCTCTGTCAATGTATAATTAAACCCATTCAAAATCCCTGAAGTGCGCTCTCCTTCATATAGGGACCTACAGAACATGGTGTGTGAGTGAGTGAGTAAATAAATAAATGAACACTTTATACATAGGATTTATAACAGTTTTAATGCATGGCACAGGAAGTATGTAGGTCAGAGTGAGAACTGTACACCTTCATTTAATCTCATTTTCTGAAGAAGAATCGATTGAAATAGGACATGAGCAGAACACTTAAATTTTTGCACAAGGTCTTAATAAACAGGCAGAACTACATAAAAAATGTTTTTGGACAATTCTAATCAATTATTCATAAATGATCAGGCCACTGGGGCACACCTTACACATAATATGTTGTATAAGACATTTTTATGCTTTGATACTATGATATTTCTTTAACTTTGCACTATAAGAGATTGCAATTCCTTGTTGTTTTTTTTTTAATTAGCACAGTGCAGCCACTTTTGTTACCTTGATTGCTTCCACTTTTTTTCTTCAAGAAACACAGAGCACGCACAGGTCCACACAGCATGGTTTCCGCAGCAGTTCACACTGACAGAGTTGTGAGCATGCGATTCCTTTTTCGTGGGCTGCTCTACTGTAACTACACATGAGAGCAATATGCGCATAGAATTCACATTTGTAACAATACATGAGATTTGAAATACAGGGTGATTCAAAAAGAATACCACAACTTTAAAAATGTGTATTTAATGAAAGAAACATAATATAACCTTCTGTTATACATAATTACAAAAAGTATTTAAAAAGGTTTTTTTTCACTCAAAAACAAGTTCAGAGATGTTCAATATGGCCCCCTCCAGACACTCGAGCAATAGCACCCCGAGACTCCAACTCGTTCCACACTCTCTGTAGCATATCAGGTGTAACAGTTTGGATAGCTGCTGTTATTTCTCGTTTCAAATCATCAATGGTGGCTGGGAGAGGTGGCCTTCATCCTTAACATACCCCCATAAGAAAAAATTGCAGGGGGTAAGATCAGGGCTCCTTGGAGGCCAGTGATGAAGTGCTCTGTCACAGGCTGCCTGGCAGCCGATCCATCGCCTCAGGTAGTTGACGTTCAGGTAGTTACGGACAGATAAGTGCCAATGTGGTGGCGCTCCATCCTGCTGAAATATGAATTGTTGTGCTTCTTGTTCGAGATGAGGGAACAGCCAATTCTCTAACATCTCCAGATACTGTAGTCCAGTTACAGTAGCACCTTCGAAGAAAAAGGGACCAAAAACTTTATTGGCCGAAATGGCACAGAAAACGTTCACCTTAGGCGAGTCACGTTCATACTAAGTTGTTTCCCGCGGATTCTCAGTGCCCCATATACAGACATTGTGACGGGTGACTTTCCTGTTAGTGTGGAAAGTTGCTTCATCACTAAACACAATCTTTGAAACGAAAGATTCATCTGTTTCCATTTGAGCAAGGATAAAATCACAGAAATCGATTCTTTTAATCTTATCAGCTGCAGACAGTGCTTGAACCAATTTCAGATGATAAGGTTTCATAACTAACCTTTTTCGTAGGTCTCTCCATACAGTCGATTGTGGAATTTGAAGCTCTCTGCTAGCTCTGCGAGTCGATTTTCCTGGGCTGCGAACAAATGATTGCTGGATGCGTGCTACATTTTCATCACTCGTTCTCGGCCGTCCAGAACTTTTCCCTTTGCACAAACACCCATTCTCTGTAAACTGTTTATACCAACGTTTAATACACCACCTATCAGGAGGTTTAACACCATACTTTGTTCGAAATGCACACTGAACAACTGTCGTCGATTCACTTCTGCCGTACTCAATAACACAAAAAGCTTTCTGTTGTATTCTTTTCGAATCACCCTGTATATGGCTGCAGCTTGAGGTCAGGAAATCTGCCTTGATAAATCCAGCAAAACTGGCAGCCCTTTCCAGGTCACCATTTATCTGTTTCAAAATGTTTCTCACCTCAGTACCACCCTCTTCAGACCATGCCTTTTATAGTTCACAAACATCAATCAGTTGATCATAAATACAATAGACGGGCAAGACATGTTACTGCTTGATCTCCAGTGCAGACAGTAATATTTGCTTACCATTCAGTCTTTTTGAGTTCTTTAGAAGTTCTCGTGCCATACGGATGACACAGAGGAGAAAATTGACAGACCTTGAGTGTGAGACTTTGAGCTTGGAAGTTCAATCCAGGCTATGTTTGTAGAATGACAGACGTAATGATTTCATAAAATAATTTTGTGACAAAGAAACCAAGTGGAGAAATAGGACACACAATAAACTTTTCAGGTAAGGTTAACTTATTATTTTAAGCAGTTTGAAACTATTTTTTTCATTTTTTCATGAATCATTTTTTTATTATTACCAACCAAAGTTGTATAAGATATACTTCAACTAATACCTAACAAAAATATTAATTTAACATTAAATCATGTCACGAATACTTACCAAACAATAATGCCTGTTGATTAAAGTAGGTTACAAATTTATTTGTTATATCTACTGCTTCTATGGATGACCTTCGACATTGATCTGGAATGGGATACAATGAACTTTTCAATTCTTTGCAGTCTCTTCATGGAGATGTGATACACAGGATAAAGCGAAATTCGCACACTCGGGCTTCGCAGTGCGACTCCTCACAAAATTTCGGCCGGTAAGTACATCCAGCAGAAAAAGGACATTAAAGAGTGGCAATCTGGCAACTCTGTAACTACATGTACAATAAGTACCCATGTTACCTCATACCAGTTCTGCTGTACAGTTGGTGCAGTGGACAGCGTTTTGGGTTAGCATGCAGGAGGTCGAGGGTTCGATCCTGGGCTGAAGTGTGCTTTTTTGATATGCTAATTTCATTCTGACATTTCATACTGTAATATACACTGTTTCTTAGTTCAGATGTATCCTAAATTTACAACATTTTGTAATGCTCAACATTAGAAATACATGGTTAGACAGATAAGAAACACAGTTGAAACAAATGACCTGTTACAGGACAGAATAACTACAAAATCATTATCACTTTCGAGATGCTAATGATGATAGCACAGTGCAATAACACAACATCTACTTGTCATTTCTACTACGTGTAATATGAGTGCTCCGATGTTGCACTTTAGCAACCAGTGACAATAATAATGTCCATATTAATGACCACATGACCTTCACAACAGAACACATTGTCCTCAGAACAATAGATGCTCAAAGTGACCTCCCTGCACGTCATAACACTGCACAACCCACCAGATCACACAGCTCTGGACCCCTCACAGCAAAGCTTCATCCACAGTAACAAGAACAGCATGGAATACTTATTACCAAGTCTTCCACATTCGTCGGTGGAGTACAGTACATGTGCACCTTCAGGTATCCCTACAGGAAGAAATCCAGGGGATTTAGCTCAGGTGAAAGAGCTGGCCATACAGTTGGACCTCCATGTCCGAGCCATTTCCCTAGAAATGTTGTGTTCAAATACTGTCACACATTAATTCCAGAGTGTGGAGATACACCATCAAATTGGAACCATATCCTCTGCAGAACATGTAGTGGAATATCTTCCAGCGCATCAGGCAGTTAGTTTGAGAGAAATGCATGATACTTTCGTGCAGTCAACTGGTCAGACAACAAGTAGGGACATAAACACCTGTTGTCCAATATTCCAGCCCAGATGTTGATACCAAAACAAACTAGATAGTGACAGTCATGAGTGACTTACAGGTTAACCTCACACCAATGGCAGGCACTGTGCATATTGAAGACACCCTCACGAGCGAATGCTGGTTCATCTTACCATATTTACAGTTTTCCCAAAGTCATCATTGGCTTCTTGTTGTTGGAACCATTCACAGAACTGCAACCGCTGATGGCGATCTGCAGAATGCAGGTGTTGCATGAAAGAATAATAATAGGGGTGCAGCCCATGGTAGTGCAGCACATTAATGAACTTGTGTTGCAAGACACACAGCTGTCTTGCTACACTACATGTACTTTGCTGAGGTTCTTGGTCTATGACCTCCAGAATAGCTTCCTCAGTAGCTGGAGTACAGTGAGTCTGTGGAAGACCTCTGTCACGCGATTGTGGAAGAAGCGAACCTGACTCCTGAAGGTGCAGCTCCAGATGACGAAACACATATTTATCCGAATGGCGCCGACGAGGATGTCTAGCAGTGTATTTACGAGTTGGGACACCAGCCCGGTTATCAGATGCACCAAGGATCAGAAACATATCAACATATTCGTCATTTGTGCGTGCCATATGTCTGCCACACTGGTTTAGAAATTTATAATGAGAAAATGCAGTACATGTTCGCATGTACATTGGAGTCTGTCATAGGTGAGTTACTCCACTCGCAACTACTCTCTGTCTGGTGGACAGTGCATGCAGTATAAAGACGTCATCACTCCTGTACAATGTTGCACCTAACATGCATTACCCCTCTGACAGATATTGTTCTGCACGATTCATCTCAACACTGCTAATTGTGAAATGTTCAGTTTCGAATTACACTGTTTCCCTAATGGTAATAGAAGTGATATTTCCACAATCTCATCAATAATAATAATAATAATAATAATAATAATAATGCATTTACATATGTACTGAACAGCATGCAGTTACCAGACTCAATGTTGAAAGGTATAATTAATTGGACCATAGTGATAACACATACTAATAGTAACCGAGTTTGGACATTATTTTCAAAGCATGTTGCTAGTCCTACAGGCCGTAATGAAATGTAATGGACCTCAGGAAGGCAAGGATAGTAGTTGGTACTAATCTAAGGGATAATTGGAGAAGGGTACAAAGAAAACTGGTTTCACATCTAGTAAATGAAGTGGTGAGAGTGAATTCATGTCCATGATGTTGAAAGAGCTTCAAAGCTGACCTTCCATTTCTATGATTGTAGTATGTAAGTGCAAATGTTTTCTAGAAGACCTGCTGCAATCCCTGTTGATGATTAAGATGCCAGATACTGTACTACCTGGACTATATTTACGAAATAAAAAACATATACCTCAACCTGGGATCGAACCCTTGACCTCCTGCTGCACCAACTGTACAGCACAACCAATATGAGCTGGAAGAGGTAGTTACCATACATGTGGTTACAGTGTTGCCAGATTGCCACTCTTTAATGTCCTTTTTCTGCCGAATGTGCTCACCGGAGGAAATTTTGTGAGAGTCATTTTTTTGTCGCTGGCACCTGAGGAATCATACTACAAAGCCCAAGTGCACGAATTTCGTTTCACCCAGTATAGTCTTCAGTGTTAATATATACAAAAATATAGTGCTGTTATACATGAAAAATATAATTTTATCAAACCAGTCATAAAATTTTCAAAAAGCTTATAATACTGTGCAATACTCAAGTCGTTTGTACAAGATTGTTTATTTCTGACACATCTGGTATTTCTTAACAAGTTCCTAAAAATTGTCATCTTTTCTGTAAGATTCCAATAGCACATTTAATTGTTTTTCTAGTTTTTGATAGATTAGTATTTAAGTTTTCTTGATATCCCGTTATATGTTTCGCTGGAAATTCATGCAGAAAGCACGGTTTCAATGGAGAAAGGAAAGAGAACAGAATATTTCGGTAGAAAAGAATTTGATTAATATACTTAAAATTAATAATAATGGAAGTATCTCATCAAACAGGTTTGGCTCTTACTAGCAATGTAAGATCCTAGCATGTTCGTTTATGTCTTTGCATTATAAACAGTTAAAAAAATAGCAGAAATGTATTCTTTTGGTTGTATGTTTTGTTATAGTTATCGTCAATAACAAATTTTTGTTTTAATAAGATACATTCTCTTTGTTCTAGAAGACAAATGAAGAAAGAAATGGAAAAAAACCTGAAAACTACATTTAGGAAGAAAGTGCAAACTCCGCAGCCTAAATCTGGTTCTGCCTCCAATTCTCCGCACAAGTGGAAAGTTCAACTCATGGAGTTTATTAAGGACATTGCTCTTCTGACCCCAAAGCTAGGATACCTTATGTATCCTTCAGAGGGAGAGAAGGAGAAGAAGAATAAGAAGAAAAAAAGAGAAGAGGAGGAGGAGGGGGAGGAGGAGGAGGAGGAGGAAGCAGCCACTGGCATAGATGGAAAAATCAGAGACCAGTGTCTTAGAACTTGTGGGAATTTGGCATCATTTCCAAAAATTACACAGTTTAGTGATGTGATGATACATAGAACACTCACAGAGCACTTTACATACAAAGCATATAACACATTATAATACCAAAAATTGAGACAAACAAAATTTATGGGCAAGTAAAACACTAGTTCTTTCTTTTTATTATCTAACTGGTGGTTGATCTCGGTGATAAATGCTGCAACAGAGCCCTCCAACCTCCAGTGTTGTGCAACACATAGTGAGTAATAGTAGAATCGTAGTCCAACATGTAATCCCAGAGCAATGCTGGAGAGTGAAAGGGTCTGCCGTAGTGGGAGCTTGGTGGGTCGTCATCAGTGATTTTTGGAGTATGGAAGTGGATATCAAACCCTGCTGTTGAGATGGTAGCATCTGTGCAAAGTTCCACACTGGGGGAACTGAAAGCAGAAGTATTGTCCACAGGTTGTAAACAAAGATGGTCGTCATCCTGTTCCACCAGCACCAAAGTGGGCTTTCAGTGTTGGACTGATGAAGTTGAAGGTTTGCCTTTCATCATGATGGGAAATGTCTGTTCTTCCCCCCCCCCCCCCCCCCCCCTCCCAAGAAAAGACCTTGTAGCATCCAAAATATAGTAGTTGGAGAGCAGCAAAAATCTCATAGCATGACATAAGAGAAATCACATAATCAACTGTGAATTAAATCTTACCATATGCCATTAGCTTGAGATGGCAGTGAGGATGTTGGCTATGTGAAGTTGGACTTTTTCACCAAAAATGGTAATTTTGCAATAGTCAATGATGGAAAAGGTAAGAGGAATTCAGCCGCCAGTGTGAGGCATTCACTATACAGTACTTCTGTAAGCGAAGACTTCAGCTTGCCTTGTTTGCAGTTTGGATATCAAGTAGAAACCATAGCAAAGTGTCAGTGGATTGTCTGTTCTGGCACACCAAAGTGGCTTTCAGGGTTGGGTGCCACCTTTTGATCAGCCTATTGTTTTGAGGGTGATAAGTAGTTGTATGGAAGCACTGAACTCCGAACAATTCGTACAACTTGACAAAGAGAACTGATTCAAATTGCCACCCCTGGTCATTTGTGATAGACACTGGGCATGAAATATCCATATGCTAATGAACGACCATGCCATAGATTCCACTGTTATATCTTTTCAGGAAACTGTCCCATCCCACCGTGTCGTATAGTTGATGGCTGACAGAATGTACCTGAAGCCATTAGACTCTTGCAAAGATTAAGTCCAGGTGCAAATGTGTGAAGGTACTGTGAAGCGGCCACACAAACTGCTTTATAATGAGTTTTGTGGTGGGGCGAACTGCTGGATGTGACAGATTACACAAGCAGTCAAATATTATTTTCCTGAACAAAGTCAGAGCCAAGGGCCATGGTCTGCTATGTGATGTGTTGCATGATAGGTAGGTGTGAGAAGTAGATATTCTGATGTATTGTAGCTGCAAGCTTGTAGTGGGTCGTGTGAGAGGTCCTGTTACTGTTTATCTTGTTCCTGTACTGCAGCCAAATAGCTCAAATCAAATCCCTCCCCTTACATGCTGGATGTCAGTTGAAAGCTGTGCAATAAAGTATAAATGTCTACACACACACACACACACACACACACACACACACACACACACACGTGCATGCATGCCCAAATGTCCCGATTATGATTACAGACGGACCAATGGGCTTTGATCAGTGAAAAAATGTGAGGCCCTCTATATCTTCTTTAGAGTATTTTACCGCCTCATACAGAGCCAGTAACTTTTTACCACCCTTGTAATTTTTTTGAAAAAATGTGGAGATTGCTGGACACCATTCACTGTTTGTTGTAAAACTGTACCAATGGCAGTATCGCTAGCTTCAGCAGTGATAGGCTGACGGTTGAACCAGGGTCGCGGTGCTCTGTAATGATCATTTGATTTAATCAAAAACTCTTGACATTTCCTCTCATAATGTTACACCTAGATTCTTTCCTGTATTTGTCCCAGACAGAGTGTCGATTACAGGAGCTTGAATTGCCATGGCTTGTGGAATGTGATGCCACTAGAAGTCAATCATATCTAAGAATCTCCTAAGTTCTTCGCAAGCTGTGGGCCTACGCGTCAGCTGAATTAACTTCGTTCTATCCTCCATCACCCTAATCCCCTCTGATCATACAGAATGTCCCAAAAATGTTACATTCTTTGGTTGTAGCTGATATATCTTGGTATTCACTACTACATATAACTGTTCCACATTACAAGAAATATGTTGGAGGTGTTTTTCACGCTCTTGTGGCAAAGGAGAAGAAATGAACACATCCTCGTTGTGTTATGAAAAACAAAATGGGAGTTTGTGCACAGCAAAATCTATGAATCACTGTCACATCTGTGGCGTATTATTCAATCCAGAAGGCATGTATGAGCACATTCAATAAGTTGTGGGACATCAAGGAATATTCCTGTTTCAGCCCCTATGGTTTCATGAAGTTCCGACAGGTGGCGGTGCTATACGTAGCCTTCAAAATTGTGTTCCAAGCAGAGAGCTGTCACTAAGTTTCTTTTGTTGGAAAATCAGAGTATCACAGATATTCGTAGGCATTTGCAGTATGTCTATGGAGACCTGAAGTGAATAAAAATACAGCAAGTCATTGAGTGTGGCATCTGTCATCATCGTGACAATGTCTGACACACACACACACACACACACACACGCACACACACACACACACACACACACACACACACACACACACACACACACACACACACACAAATCCAACCTCCTGTGTGCCACCTAGTCTCACACAGCTGTGACTGGAATTTTGGGATGTGCAGTCATGTCTATTGGTAGTGCTGGCACACTTGTCCACCACTCACAGGTGTGTGCCTGCTAGGTTTCTTGCCACCTAACAGAAGACCATAAAGAGCAATGACAAACCATCTGTGCAGTATTGCTTACTTGGTAAGAGCCTTATCACGACAATTTTTTTGTCGAACATTGTCACAGGTGATGAAACACGGGTTTATCACTTCAAACTGGAAACAAAATGGCAATCCAGGGAGTGGCGCCACCCCACCTCTCCTCTGAAGAAAAAGTGCTACATTTTCTGCAGTATTATAAATATATTTTCAGTCTTTTCACTTCACAATATAAATCAATAAAACACACATAATTTCTTCTCCATCTTCACAGTTCTAACTCACGCAAACAACTGTCCTAAAAACAAAGATTTTCTTCCAACACACAGCAAAGAAATTACTATCATATATCGATCTATTTATGCATAATAATCTTTGGAACATGCATTTCACAAATAAAATACAAATAATTGTTTATCTTTCTGGAAAGTCCATAATCATCATTGTAATTACATTAAGTATTTATAAATGTTGACATTTAAACATATTCGCATAGCTACGTAGTAGTGAATTTTGGCTTTTATGTTTACAGTATGGTATTGTTCATTTCGTATGATCAAAGATCAGTTAGTACATTTATCTTAACATAAACAGTCGTCACAAAAATGCAAACCAACTTCTCATTCTCCATGACAATGCAACGGGGCACACAGCTTTGTGCAACTGAGAGCAGCTCACAAGATTTCACTGGACAGTTCTTCCTCATCCACAGATTTTCCACCTTCAGACTTCCATCTCCTTGGCCCAATGAAGGATGAACGCCTGAAGGATGTACTCCATGGAATGTGTATGGTGGGGAAGTTATTTGTGCAGCTAGATGTTGACCAGTAGCAGCTAGATGTTGGCTCTGATGTTGACCAGTAGAGTGATATGATGTGGGCATAGTTCCTCCCAAGTAAGGTGGCATAAAACTGTCACATTGGATGGAGATTATGTTGTAAAATATAGTCTCGTAGCCAGAAGAGTAAGGAATATGGTGCATTGGAATACTAAATAAAAGAAACCTGCTTTCAGAAAAAAAGTTTATTGCTTACTTACTGAACGCTCCCACAAAAAATTCAAATAAACGAAAGTGGATAATAACAACAGTTTAGAAATGCCCACAGTTGTCATCAGTCATCAGTATTTGCAGGTAAGCCTTCCAGCAGTCTATAATGCTGAATACTGAAGCACTGGATAAAGAGTGTGAGAAGTCTTGGATATTTGGTACTGGATAGCAAACAGAAATGATCCAAGATCTGGGGGCCCTATAGTCTCCACATATCCGAAAAGCACAATTTTTTTTTTTTTTTTTTTTTTTTTTGAGCCAAATGAATTGACAATGCTTATGTACTGTTTGAAGGGTGTAAAATGCTCTTGGTTAACAAATCATCTACCACGACTCTCATGATCTGTAACTTGTCAAAGAAAAGATGCCATGCCTTACAAGAGACAGGCAGTTGTCTAGTTTCAGTCTGGCTGGTGACACTTTCACATGATTGAGGAACATCAGCTGTCACAACGTAAAATAATTTTTACTCTCACATTCCATTACTAGTTTTGTTACATAACAATTCCTATGAACTCTGTCACCCTTAATGGCATGGTGGGTCAGGGACAGGGAAACACTAAATGCACATGTATGGAATTTACTGTCACTAACATGTACATTGAGGCATCAAGGGATCACCAATTTAGTATTGGAGGGTAGCGTGGAGGGTAAAAAATCGTAGAGGGAGACCAAGAGATGAATACACTAAGCAGATTCAGAAGGATGTAGGTTGCAGTAGGTACTGGGAGATGAAGAGGCTTGCACAGGATAGAGTGGCATGGAGAGCTGCATCAAACCAGTCTCAGGACTGAAGACCACAACAACAACAACAACAACGTGTACATCTGTACATACACTATAGATGCAGAAGGAAGGTAGTTGTAGTGGGTAGTTGATGACATCCACAAAGATTCCAACAGATTGACGCAATGTTGAGTGGTGTCCACCACTTTTTAGCAGCAGTAGCATGTACGCCAGCAACATCTGTATCACTAACTTGTCAGGGTATCTATATTCGTTGTCATCCTTTCATTGGTAATACAGTTCTGTACTCTTGATTTATAGGTCCTTTGCTTCACACCAGATATCTGTGAAGCTGAGATCCTGTGAAGGAAGGCACTCAAAAGAGACGAGGGGGTGAATGTTGTAATGACAAAAGTGAAGTTAGACCTCTGTCAACTAGTTGAGTCACTTGTGCAGTAACTTCTGTATTGATTATTTAATTGGATAGATAAAAAATCTACTCACTAAGCAGCGTCAGAACACACACATGAAAGACAGTTGTAATTGGCAAGCTTTCAGAGCCAGTAGCTCCTTCTTCAGGCAGAAGGGCTGAAGGGGATGGGAGAGGAGTGAACGAAAAGGACTGGAGAGGTCTAGGAAAAGGGGTAGATTTTGGGAAAGTCACCCAGAACTGTGGGTCAGGGCAGACTTACTGTATGGAATGAGACCTCCTCTTAGAATACCACTATATACAGCACAATACACCAGTACTTTTAAACAAAATGACATACACAGTAAAGGTAATCAACATTTGATCAGTACATTTTTTATTTTGTTCCTGGACCAAAAGTAATTTTTGGGTCAGAGAATATATATATATATATATATATATATATATATATATATATATATATATATATATATAGAGAGAGAGAGAGAGAGAGAGAGAGAGAGAGAGAGAGAGAGAGAGAGAAAATTTGAAAATATTTATTCACAAAAATACAAGCTTCATTTGTTGTGATATATAACATACATGTATATGCACTTTCCAAATGCAACTGTCATTGCAGAAACATTTCTTATTAATAAATGGCAGTAGGAGAATTACAAAGGTGACACTTGGAAACATCAGCCGTAAGGCACTAGCCTCATTTCTTTGTAAGACACATTGCATAAAAGATACAAAATAAATTTATTGTACTATCAAAATAGGAACTCTCAGTATAAAATAATTACACAGAGTATGCCACAGTTACACAATTTTCATAGAAAGGAGTGATTGCAGATACATCCTTCACTTCTCGAAGGAGAAAATAAAAAGTTCCTAAACTTTATATATGAGGAGTCCTCTATAAACAAACATGCAATTTACTGAGCTTCATACCTGTCTTAATGCCAGTCACAAAAGTCAGGCACTAACAAAAATGTCAGGTATGGAATACATACTAACTCATGTGGCAAGATGTATCACATCCATGAGCATTCACAAATATGAGGATATCTGTCGAGTCAAGATATGCTCATTTTTTTTAAAAATACAAATGAATACTTTTACTCCATACTTGACTGGAAATTTGCTCTCAGTTTCTTCTGCTCATACATCTCCAGGAATAGTGCTAGCTTACTACTTATTCTTTTACACCCACCACCACCACGAAAAGAAGGACTCAAAAAACTGTTAATAAATTGATCAATAAGAATTTGTGGTTCTGTTATTCCTTTCTCATATACCGATTTTTTTATGAACTTCAATATGTCGTCTTCTTCTAGCTGTTTAAACTGAAAATGGGTTACACTTCCACAAAAAGTTAGACTGCTACCATCCAACTGTGTACTGAAACTGTTATCAATGTCATTAACAATAAAATTTTGTTCAGTGGTAAAAATGAAAATGAATATTACTTTAAGAAACTGCCTGTTCATTAATTCATAGTTTTTCTTCAATTCCAATATCATGTTTACATCACTTTTTTTCAGGTCATCTATTATGACTAAATTATAACCACACAAAGACATACGTTTGTCAATGTCACCTGGTGAGAGCTCAGAATGAACAGGTGCCATAAAATGCTGGACATTTTCTGACCATGGGAAAAATTGAGCTATTAGTGATGCGACATATGTTTTTCCAACACCAGAACTACCTGAAAATATCAGAAATTTTATATCTGAATCCATAGGTGAATTCATGGTCTCAATAGTCCTTATTAACTGGTCTTTAATTTCATCTTGGCCAAAGACATTTTCATCCAATACACCTCTAAGTTCTTCTACGTTAAACACTTTATTGCAGGTGTTCCGAAACATTAAATGAATACTTATCACAACAGCACTCAGGATAAAGCACATTAGAGATAGTGTCCACCACCTACACAACTTCCTTTCTGGTTCCTTATGACTGTGCGTGCTAGATGCGACCATACACTTTGGGGATTCTTCATGTGTGGATTGTGTGCTGAATGGGTATACAATTTCATCACACTTTAAAAAAACTGATGGTGAATTATATTCACCACTATTATTAATTCTATAGCCAATCCACCTCTGCCGCAAAATAGAAACTTCTTTACTGCCTATATGCTTCACTGTAATTTCCTGCTGATATATCTGTCCAAAGCCAGCTGGTGAGAGCACAGTTTGTTTAACCCCCCTCTTACATATAACTGTTGTTTTGATGGTGGCGTTGCCCATCTCATTTCCACAGGAAGTTGTCATTTTGTGCAACTGCTGTTTGTTCCTTTTTTTATGGGTGCATTCCTTACTGTCTCTGAAATGCAATGAAAATAAAATATTAACTCATTTTATCACAGTACTTGATTAAGGCATGTTTTTGAATAACATAAGTTCAATTCTCACATACCGCCAAGGTAATACTTAGATGTACATTCTAATTCATAAAGTAAAATGTACATGTATTAAAATATTTGAGGCAGCTTGCAAGTTTTCTTTCTCTTGTGTGCGCGCTTGTCAACAACTCTGTGTTTCTATTATTTGATGAGTAGTCTCCCTTACTCTACAATTATTTAACTTGTACCAGAACTTTTGGGTTTTAAATTAGTTTGTTTTTGGATAAATGTGGCTTTTCAGGTGCACTTGCAAGTACAGGGATCCATACTGACAATTATTTCGGTCTGAGTGGTGACATCAATTTTTGATGCATTTTCTTTGTCAGTGAAGCGGAGGTTGTTGAAAAGCAGGAGTATGCATTGCCTTGTACACCTTTTTCGATTAGTGGAGAACGTCAATTTTGTTACCTTTAGTTTTTGCACTCTTTCGCTGCAAGGCATACAGGGCATTCACACGTCCACGTAGCACAGTTTTCCAACCAGTTAACGCTGACTGAAGGTCAAAGGCTGCTCGCTACATTCACCATATGGTGCCCGACTTCTACACACGAGGGTAGTATGCCCATACCTTTTACATTTATAAAATTGTGGGATTTGGAATATGTAGATGAATTAGGAGTGCAGAGGGAATTTCACTGTTAAATGGAGAGTACAGACATGGTGAAAGAGACGATGATAGAATAAGAAATGAATGTCGAATTGGAAGGTACAGGGGATTCAATATTAAAAGCAGAGTTTGGCCAACTTGTAAGCCACTTGATCTAACTAGGCAAAAGAGACAAACATTCCACTGGAATTTCTAAAATCATTGGGGGAAGTGCCAACCAAATTGTTATTCCAGTTATTGAGTAGAATCTATGAGACTGCCATCTATGGGACCATCAAACTCTTGAGAGAACATATCCATGCAATCCCAAAGACATCAAAGGTGAAAAATGCAAAAATCATCATGCAGTTGGCTAAACATATCATGCAGCCTAGTTACTGATAAGAATATTATATAGAAGAAATGAAAAGAAGATTAAAGAGCAATTAGATGACAATCAGTTTGGCTTTAGAAAGTATAAAGACCCAGAGAAGCCACTCCAATGCTTCGCTTGATGACGCAGGAAGACATCAGAAAAATCAACACTCCTTCATAGAATTTTTCAGCCCAGAAAATTGAATGCCAAGATAACATGATACAAGATGTCTGAAGTTAGAGAGAGAGAGAGAGAGAGAGAGAGAGAGAGAGAGAGAGAGAGAGAGAGAGAGAGAGAGATCAGTGATCAACTAGGAATCAAAATTTGGGACTCCACAGTGGGTGGACTGAAAGAATTGTGCCAACTTGAAAGGAAAATAACACATTATAGCTGAAGTGAGGAAGAAAACATAAACAGACTATTGCCACATAAACAGCATTCCTGACTAAAGAGTGTCCACTAGTATCAAACATAGGTCTAAATTTCAGGAAGAAATATCTAAGAGAATGTATGTCTGTACGAAAGTGAATAATGGACAGTGGGAAAACCGGAAAGGTGGAGGATCAAAGTATTTCAGATGGTGTGTTATAACTGACAATTAAATTGACTTATAGGATAAGAAGTATGACTCTGCAGCTGAGTGATCAGTGCAACTGACTGCCATGTGGAGGACCTGAGTTTTGACTCCCACTTAGGCCAGGGATTTTTCCCTTGGTGGGAGGACTGGAATGATGCACCCAGCTTCTTGAGACCAATTGAGGAGATACTAGTGGCTCCAGGTCAGAAAAACTGATGACGGTCAGGAGAGTGGCGTGCTGACCCCACACACCTCCATACTGCATCCAATGGCAGAGGGTGACACAGCAGTCAGTCAGTACCGAAGGGCCCACATGGACCTGTGGAGGATGTTTACATTTACATTATGATAAGGAATGAAGAGTTTCTCTACAGAAACAGCGAGGAATAGAATGTGCAGAATATACTAACTAGAAGAAGGGATGGGACAACAGGACATGTATAAAGACATCAGGGCGTATCTTCCACACTTACAGAATGAACAGTGGAGAACAAAAACGTTGGGGAAGATAGACAGAAATATCTGCAACAGATAATTGAGGATGGAAATGGTAGGTGGGCTATATCAAACCAGTCTGAAGAATGATGATCCCTGAAAAAGCCTTTTGCCTTTCCTGCATGAAACACTGCTAGGTTCTCTAAACTGAACCTGCACAATCTCCCCCATCAGTCACTTGTTATTTCATAAGGATACAGATTGTTTCTTTTGCTGTCCCGAGGCCTATAGAATGCACACATCAGCTTAATCGGACTATGAAGTAATCTACCCTTGCTTTGACATCACAATATTTGTGTAATCACCAGCTTGCTGTATAGTGTTTTTTGACTATGCTGAGTATCCATTTTGGCAGCTTTCTCTTGTGAACTAAACTTTCAAGGAAGCGTAACTAGAGTGGGATGTGACTGTTCGGATGGAGAGTGATAAGCAGTCACTGTGAGAGTTGAAAGGCCATGTACAGAAAAGAAGAATGCAACTAACAGAACAACTCTTTTTAGTTCTAAAACTCTGGCACAAGAGGTTGTGGAACACCAAACAATATGGCAGGTATTAAAAGAAGAATGGACAAGACAACTTCTTAATTCTCTGAGGATGTATCTATCGTACCGGTCATATGGTGGAAGAGACACTGAACACAAGGTATCTTCAGCAATTTATAAATAACGACAGTGAGATCTGGAGCTGTAAGTCTTGAAAACAGGCTGTTGCTACCACACTTGTTCTTCCTATAGAGGATACAGTCTCTTAGCATAGTAGCAGGAGAATCTTTGCATATTTTCTGCAAACAGGAGCCTTATTGCCTTCCCAGTGCTATCAGATTTAGGTGGCATGCATGTGGGTTTTTCATCCCTTTGGATCTACAGCAGGATGGAAGCCATTTATCACTCAGTATTTCCTTACACTTTTCCTCTCAGCCACGGTGAAGTGCACCAGCATTAGGGGGAGCAGTAGGTGGGCTACCTGGTTTGTCTATAAAATGAATTGTACAAACTGTCAAAAGAGAATGAAAGTGGTTTGTAATCTTCGGACTTAAAAGCAACCACCTACATTTTTCCTTTGGTCTTCACTGTGGTTTTCTCTCTACTTACCTGTGTAGGCAAGGTTGATTTTCGACTAACTTCCATCAATTCTGCATAAGCACTTCCTGAGAAACAAAATGGATGGCTCTGTGAATGGCTACTAGCTCTGCTGTGAACACACTACATGATCCCAGCAATAAATGGTATTCTAAGCCAGTAGGCGACATGAAAGCGTATCCCACCTTATCAACTCTCTTAGAACCCTCAGTGTAGCAGATGGTGGCACCCTGGAACTGCAAGAATGGCACATACAAGACACCAGAAAACCAAAACAGAGACCTCAGGACCCAAGAATAGATTGGTCCTAATCCATGGTCTAGCCACTAGCCAAGGGGGAGGTGTGGGAGGAAATATATGGAGCACATTCAGTGAGTGGAGATCCCGACACAGGGAAGTAAGACACAGTCCAACTGGTGATCCCACCTGTGGGCGGTTGTCAAGAGGTGCAAAGAGGAGAGGGGACACGGATGGTCAAGGAATTGACGAATGGTGATTGCGTAAGAAAGCAGGAGTTGGTTCCATCATATTTGTAGAGGGGGAATCCCCACTTCTGCAAGGAGACTGTTAACAGGTCGAGTGGGAAAGGCACCAATAGCCAGATTCACCCCAAAATGGTGAACAGGGTCAAATATTCGCCGATTCGAAGGAGCCGCTGAGCCATAAACCTGACTGTCATAATCTAATCTGCGCAAGACCAGAGCATGGTAAAGATGGAGAAGAGTGCTACATTCTGCACCCCAAGGTATGTGGGCCAGGAGGCGCAAGCATTAAGCTTCCGCAGGCATGTAGTCTTTAGATGGCAAATATGGGGCAGCCACGGCAGCTTTTTATCAAAAATAAGGCCCAAGGAGAGGGACAGTGCTACAACATTGAGGAGCTGGTTGCCTAAATAAAGTTCTGAAATGGGATGAACAATGGGTCGATGACAAAAATGCACAACCTGTATTTTTGAGGGAGAAAACTGAAAGCTATGGGAGATGGTTCATGCAGAGGCCTGTTGGATGGTGCCTTGGACATGGCACTCAGCAGATGCTACCAAGTGTGAGCTGCACTAGATGCAAAAATCGTAGACGTACAACGCTGGAAGAACCACAGGCCCAACAGAGGTTACAAGCCTACAGATGGCTATGAGGAGTAGTGTAACACTCAATACAGAACTCTGTGGGATACCTTTTTCCTGTATCAGAGGTGTGCTGAGTGAAGTGCCAACTCGAACTTGGAAGAGCCAGTGAGAAAAACTCATGGATAAAAATCCGAAGGGGGCCAATGGAAGCCCCAGTCATGTTTGATAACTAAAATGTGATGGCGCTACACCATGTCATATGCCTTATGTAGGTCAAAGAAGACCGCGACAAGGTGCCAGTGATCAATAAAAGCCCGTCAGATTGCTGTTTCCAATCTTAGTATATGGTCAGTTGGAGATTGTCCTTACCGGAAGCCACACTGATACGAGGCAATAAGCCCCAAGATTTGAGCACCTAACATAATCCGAAGCTAACCATCCTCTTGAAGAGTTTACAAAGTACACTCCTGGAAATGGAAAAAAGAACACATTGACACAGGTGTGTCAGACCCACCATACTTGCTCCGGACACTGCGAGAGGGCTGTACAAGCAATGATCACACGCACGGCACAGCGGACACACCAGGAACCGCGGTGTTGGCCGTCAAATGGCGCTAGCTGCGCAGCATTTGTGCACTGCCGCCGTCAGTGTCAGCCAGTTTGCCATGGCATACGGTGCTCCATCGCAGTCTTTAACACTGGTAGCATGCCGCGACAGCGTGGACGTGAACCGTATGTGCAGTTGACAGACTTTGAGCGAGGGCGTATAGTGGGCATCTCTACGATCGTCTCCATGGGAGAATAACAGCCTGCATTGCTGCGAAAGGTGGATATAGACTGTACTAGTGCCGACATTGTGCATGCTTTGTTGCCTGTGTCTATGTGCCTGTGGTTCTGTCAGTGTGATCATGTGATGTATCTGACCCCAGGAATGTGTCAATAAAGTTTCCCCCTCCTGGGACAATGAATTCACGGTGTTCTTATTTCAGTTTCCAGGAGTGTATATTCATGAGGTTAATCGCGCGATAGCTGTTGACAGACAAGGTTCTTGCCGGGCTGAAGGGTGGGGATAACTATAATGTCTCGCCACTGCAACAGGAAAGGACCCATGAGCCAAATGCGGTTGAAGATCCTGTAAAGATTTTGCCTCTGGGGAACATCCAGGTGTTGGATCATTTGGTTGTGGATGGAATCCGGGTCTGGGGCCATGTCACCTGAAGAGGTAAGAGCCTGCAAGAATTCCCATTCATTGAAGCACTCATTATAGGGTTCCGCACGGTGCAGGTTGAAACAGGAGGGTCTGTTCAATGAGGTGTTTCTGCCGGAGAAAGGTAGCAGGACAAGAAGGCGGCACCCATGCCATCGCAAAGTGTGTTGCAAGGTGTTCTGCAAGGTCCAATGGATCGGTGTACAGAGCACCTTGGAGGTTAAGACCCTGGACAGTTGACTGTTGCTGGCAGCCCAGAAGGCTACTGAGCTTGGACCAAACCTGCGATGAAGAGGCATAAGTGCCCAGGGAGGAAACATAGCGCTCCCAGCATTCCTTTTTACTCTGTTTAATAAGGTAACAAGCCTTAGCATGGAGATGCTCAAAAGTGAGGAGATTGGTCTGTGATGGGGACTGCAGCACCTGTCGATGGGTCTGGACAGTGACTGCTAAATCATTGGTCCACCATGGTAACAGTCAACAGCGAGGGGCATCTGTGGATAGGCGAACAGCAGTACCAACAGCATGAAGAACAGTGGCAGAGACCCTTGCATGACCACATCAATGCAATATGAGAGAGAGATGCTGAAGTGCACAGCAGACATATATAAAGGCCAACTGGTCCTGCAGAATGCCCATTGTGGGGCACTGTCTGCCTGGGAGCAGCAGGGGAACAACAGAATCATCACAAAGTGGTCACTGTCACAAAGATCATCATGGGAGGACCAATGTAGGGAAGCCATGAGAGCAGGGGAGGAGACTGTGAGATAGATAGCATAAAGGTGCCTTGAGAGCCACTGAAGTGGGTAGGGGAACAATCATTGAGACACAAATCACAGTCTGTAATAAGTTAGTCAATTAGGAGCCTTCAACCCCTTGAAGTGGCACTCCCTCACAGTGGGTGGTGGGCACGTAAGTCTCAAAAGAGGAGAAATGGGGGTAGGACCTGCTGTATTAAGGAAGACAGTTCAACATAAGAAATTGGCCTACCTGGAGGAATGTAGACACTGCAAATGGTGATTGCCAAAGTCGTTTGCATTCTAACCACTATCGCTTCAAAGTTGGTATGAAGGGGGATCCGATCACTAATGACATCAGAGTGAACCAAAGTGCAGTCCCCACTAGATGCTACCTAAGGGCCAGCATGGTTCCAACAGAATGCCTGATAACCATGATATGTTGGAGAGTGGTCACCACGGAAGTGCATTTCTTGAAGAGCAAGACAGAATGCAGAATAGGAGGAAACAAGACATTGTATTTCCAGTAGGTGACAATAGAATCTGTTGCAATTCCACTGGATGACCGTATGGCGAGAGTCCAGGTTAGTCATAAAGAAGCTGAGAGGAGGTGTCACTTGGTCAGTGGTCATCACCGACAAGGATGGGGCGGCATCCATAAATAAGACATCAGACTCAGGTTGTGAGGGGGGAGATGGCATCTCCGGAGGCAGCAGGAACGGGGGGGGGGGGATTGTCTTTGAACTTAAGTTTCTTGTCTTTCGGGGGTGGAGGATGGTAGGGCACGGGGGAAGTACAGGCGTATGCAAGATCCGGAACCGAAAGAGAGTGGGCGACCTTGGGGTGCACAGATGGTGTGCCTAGTGGCCGTGTTGTGGTAGGAGGTTTCCAGTCAGAGAGATGCTGCGGAGAGGGGTCCTCATGAGGGAACCCTATCACCAGCAGGTGTTAAAGAATGTGGGCATTTCTTTGGCTGGGGAAGAAGAGCAGCTCTCAGATGGGAGGTCATGGGAACTGCAGGGGAGGAGGACAGAGAGGGATGGGGTAAGGAAGAGGTAGGGGGAGGGGGGGAAGGGAAGGGAAGTAACAAAGGCAAAAGTTGAAGAAAGTGACACTGGATGGGGAATCTCATATTTTGGCGAACCTCAATGTAAGACAGGCTATCAAGAGACTTTTAGTCTTGGATCATCTTTTCTCTCTTGTAAGCTGGGCAACATGGTAAGTGGGGGGAGTGATGGTCATGACTACTGACACGCACAGGTGGCGGAACACAGGGGCTTCCCTGGTGGAGTGGGTGTCAACAGTCACCATACAATGGGTCCACCATACAGTGAGAAGAAATATGCCCAAAACCCAAGCACCGAAAGCACCTTGTGGGTGATGGGATGTACGGCTTCATGTCACATCTGTAGCACATAACTTTGATCTATTCTGGGAGGATATACCGCTCAAAAGCCAGAATGAAGGCCCCAGTATTGGTGCAGTTGTCTTTGCGACTGTTCTGCACACGTTGAACACAATGAATGTTGCATCACTCCAGATTAGCCTGGAGTTCCTCATCAGGATGCAGGATGGTGTCCCTATGAAAAATCATTCCCTGGACCATATTCAGAGATTGGTGAGGGGTAACAGACAATGGGACATTGCCAAGATAATCACAAGCGTGAAGAACTGCAGACTGGGCAGCAGAAGAAGTTTCGATCAACAGGGAGCCCGACTGCATTTTACTGGAAGTCTCCAGTTCACCAAACTTGTCCTCGATATTCTCCACAAAAACAATGGCTTTGTGACAGTGAATGTGTACCCATCTGTCCTAGTACAAAGTAGTGGTGAAAGTGTTTCATCCAAGGTGGTGAGCTGGCCCTCCTCCCATGGTGTAGCAAGAGAAGGGAGGGCTGCCAGGTCATATGAAGCAGCATTCAATGATCCATCGCCATTTGAGAAGGCGGACATTTGAGAAAGACAGATTTTTGCAGCTTGATACGCTTCATGTTCCAAACCTGCACCCTGATACCACGCACTCCAATCAGGAGCTCTCCCCCATGAGCGCCACCCAGCCACAGAAAGAGTTGTTTGGCATGTCAGCCATCGCTGGTAGTTCTGATGCTGCAGGAAGACAAGCAACCACTCCTTGGCATACATGGAGAGGGAACAGGTAAGGTATCAATAGTGTGATCCCTGTGTTGTTAGGGGGCTCTGCCAGATGGGTACATAACAGCATCACCAGATGAGCTGGCACACATGCTTGTGACCTAGCAGGGTGGACGGGGCTACAGCGGGGAAGAAAGAGGGGAAGGAAGCAGGGAGAGGAATCCACACCGTAGATGCTAGAGAGGGAGCAGGGTGGACGGGGCTACAGCGGGGAAGGAAGCAGGGAGGAGAATCCACACCGTAGATGCTAGAAAGGGAGTTCTTCCCTAAATGGCTTACACTAAAAACAGAAAATTTAGAAGTGGAGGTCAAACTTCAAGCAGAGACCTAAATGTCAAAAAAGGATGAAAGAACAGGAAGAAGGAACAAAACTGCCAGCAATACAGGGAACCAGGTGGACAGCCAGGTCTATAAAAACACCGAGAGAGGGGGCAACGGGTGAGCAGTGAGGGCAGGGAGGGAGGGCAGGAGGGCAGAGTGAAGGAAATGCAGCCAAGGAGGGGAAAAATGGACTGCAATAGCTCAGTGTCCCCATGTGCGACACACACAAACTCACTAAAGAACCATGAGCCCCCTGGGTGAGACAGATGGTGTGGTGCCACTTCATGGATTACTATATTATTTCCAGTTCGAAATGATGAACATGTTTCATCTACTCTGATGATGATCAACATAAACTTGTCATGGTAACACACAAGCACTTCCATACAGATGGTCCTTTGTTACTCTTTATGGTCTTCTGTTAGGCAGCAAGAAGCCCAGCAGGCACACACCTTTGAGTACACCGAATGGTGGACAAGTGTGTCAGCACTAGCAACAGAGAAGTATTTAATTGTGATCCACCAACCCTCTCGAAAGATTATGTCTGCACGTTTTTACACTGTAGGAGTCACAGATGAATGTGGCCCGCTGGTGCACAGGATATGAGATCCAACAGGTTAGCCGGCTCACAGGAGATCGGATAGAACAGGTTTATGTGACCTTGTTGCAGCGACGGCATATGCCTCGCCCTACGACTCACTGTGATTTTGTTCACTACCAGGTCTCCACAGATGTTCTGAAGGTGCCTCTGAATATTTGTGATGCCAAAAGAAACACTATGCTTGGAACACACCTCTGTACAGACACGTATAGCACCACTCACTTGTAGGAACTTCATGAAACTATAGGGGCTGAAGTGGTAATATTCCACATTATTTGAACCAAAATTGGCTGAGAAAAAAGAATTATTGCATTACTGATTGAATGTCCCTTATATAATGATACTGAAAAGTCAAAGGTAATACCAACATCGCACAGATCACAGGATGTGATTACTTACATTTTTATATGTAGGTTTTCTTCAGAGGACCTTGTGAGGGACTGCCATGGTTGGAAAATGAAAAGAACACCCTTGCCATTTGTTCTCATTGTACAGGAACTCCTTGCGGATCCATGGGCCAGTGATAGGATGGATGAGTGTTAGACGGATGTCAATTGGTGATGCATACATTGTGTATTTGCCTGAGTAACTTTAATTAAGCTATTGTCAAATTAATTTTAGCCATTTTCTCACAGCCACTATTAGGAAATATTCATTGCAGTTTGTAGAAAATTACTTCAATTTATGCATTTATTACCATTTTTATTCTTTTTATCTATGAAGGTCAAATTAAATACTTTTAGATTAAAGGAGACCACTCATTGAAAAGCAGAAGGTGCTTGGTTAGCAGGCTAGGAGTACGGGAGGGAGGGGTGACAAGTATATGAGTTAGTCATGTAATGCACGATTCTGGGGGGCAGTGGCAAGGGGAACATGCTGAAGGCAACGTAGGGACACGAGTTGGGAGAGCGTGATAGGACAGAAGAAGGAGAAACTGTTGGGTGAAGGGTGCAGGGACACTGGGTTACTTGAGATCAGGCCATGACAATTACAGAAGTGGAGGATGTTTCATTAGGATAACTCCATCTACATAGTTCAGAGAAGATGGTGGTGGAGGGAAGGATCCAGATGGCCTGGGTTGTGCAGTAGCCACTGAAATTCAGCATACTGTGCTCAGTCGCATGCTGTGCCACCAGGTGGTCAACTTTGTTCTTGCTAACAGTTTGGCAGTGGCCATTTATCCTGGTGAATTGCTGATTGGCAGTCATATTGACACAAAAGGCTGTACAGTGTTTGTAGCAGAACTGTGGTGTATGACATGGCTCCTTTCACAGGTGACCTGGTTTCTGATCAGGTAGCACAAGCCTGTGACAGAACTGGAGTGAGTAGTGAGTGGATTGTGCAGGTTTTGCACCTTGGAGTCTGTATGGTCCCTGTGGGAGTGGTATAGGCATGGTTAGGAAGTTGTGTAAATTGGGTTGGCGATGGAACACCCCTTCAGGATGAGTGGGAAGGATATTTGGTAGGATGTCCCTCATTTCACGGCAGGACGAGAGACAATCAAAGCCTTGGTGAAGAAGATGGTTCAGTTGTTCCAGTCCACAGTGACATTGGACAATTGGGGAAGGGGCACCCCTTTGAAGCTGAATCTTGGGGGTGGTGGGAGGATTGGGAATGTGTGAGGATATAGCAAGGGCAATCTGTTTGTTGATTAGGTTTGAGGGGTATTGCCTGTCTGTTAAGACGTTTCAGCATACTGGGCAAGAGAATTCTTGTCACTGCACATATGATGTCCACGAGTGGACAGACTGTATGGGAGTGGTGTTTTTTGGTGTGGAAATGTTGGCAGGTGTCAAAATGCAGGTATTGTTGGTAGTCAGAGCGTTTAATGTGGACAGAGGTGTGGATGAAGTCATCAGTGCAGTGGAAATCAACATAGAAGAAGGTTGCACATTGGGCAGAGGAGGACCAGGTGAAGAAAGAAAACATCTTGCTTGTTTTTGTAGTCATCCTCTACCAAGCTAGATTAAACAAACAAACAAACACACACACACACACACACACACACACACACACACACACACACACACACACACACACACACACAGAGAGAGAGAGAGAGAGAGAGAGAGAGAGAGAGAGAGAGAGAGGACCAAATGCACCTCTATCCCTACATGGTGCCAGCTGGACTAACAGTGCCCATGTGTTGTTTCACACAAATGAACTAGTTGTGTGAGGGTAGTGTCAGATAGGGTGACTAGAAGGAGAGGGCTGTGGAAGGCAGGGAGAGGGACTGGGGGTGGGAGGTGGGTGGTTTGCCATCTAGGAAAGCAAGAGGTAGGGGTGGGAAGTATAAGGACTAGATATTTAATGCACGACTGGAGGGGATAGTTGGGAGCACCACACACTGAAGACAATGTGAGGATGTAGACTCACACCAGCAACACCCCACACACCCACCTTCTATGACATACTCCATAAAATCCACCTGGGTGTCCCATTGTAAGTGGCTGTTGTGCTCTCACTGAAAGAATTTCCGCTCTTGTTGATCAACGCCTCCAACCAACTGCCCATAACCAAGCCACCTTCAACGAGTTTCCACCATCTACATTCCTTTGCCTCCTGCATCCCTACTTGCCACTCCTAATGCCACCTCCCTATACACCAATGCCATTCATGTCCACGGCCTTGCTGCTATAACACTAACTCTTCCGACATCTCTCAGACTCCAAATGCACTAACTCATTCCTTACACACCTTACTAACTATGTCCTGAGCCATCACTACTTTTCCCTTGAAGGGAAGGTATACAAACAAATCTACAGCACAGCCACAGGCACTCACAAGCCACCTTCCTGTGTCAAGCCACCTAGAGGAAACCTTCCTAGCCTTCCAGACCACCCAACCCTAGTATGGTTCAGGTTAACTGACAACTTCATGACCAGGACTAAGAGACAAGACACCCTACCCACATTCCTTCGCAAACTGAACACCTTCTCTCCCAACCGGTTCACCTTGTTCTCCTCTACGCAATGCACCACCTTCTTGGGCATTGACCTACACCTCTCTGATGGCTCCGTCAACACCTATTTGCACATCAAACCCAGTAACCATCAACAGTACCTGCATTTCGACAGCTGCCATCCTTTCCATACCAAACAATCCCTAGTATACAGCCTTGCCACTCGTGGACATCTTATCTGCAGTGATGAGAACTACCTTCACCAGTATGCTGAAGACCTTCACAGACAGACAGACAGACAGACAGACAGACAACACCCCTTAAAATCTAGTCCACAAACACATTGTATTCTCTCTCCCCCCCCCCCCCCCCCCCCCATGATAACACCACCCCTCAAGAATCAGGTACAAAGGAGCCTCGTCACACAATATCACCCTGGACTGGAATAACTGAACCATCTCCTTTACCAGGGTTTTAATTATTCCTCACTCATCCTGCCATGAAATGAGGGACGTCCTACCAAAGAGCCTTCTTAGCACTCCTAAAGTGGTGTTCCATCACCCACCTAACTTACAAAACATGCTAGTTAATCCCAATGCCACTCCCACTCCCAACCACTTGCCACAGGGATCATAACCCTGTAGCAGACTCCAAGTTACAAGACCTACACAATCCATTCAACCAGCACCAGCTACTCCAGTTCGGTCACATGCTTAACCTACTCCATCAGAGGCAGGCCACCTGTGAAAGCAGCCATGTCATATAGCAATACTGCTGCAAACACTGCACAGCTTGTTATACTGTTATGACTGCCAACCAGCTTTGCAGCAGGATGAATGGTCACAGCCGCACTGTTGTCAGGAAAAAAGTTGACCACTGAGTGGCACACCATGCAGCTGAACACAACATGCTGAATTTCAATGGTGCTTCACAACCCAAGTCATCTGCATCTTTCCCTTCATTACCAGCATCTCTGGCATCACCTACCTAGCCCGTATACCTGCTAACCCTCCCTCCCATGTTCCTAGATGACAAACCAATTGCTGCCATCCGATGATGATGATGATGATGATGATGATGATGATGATGATTATGATTTGAGGTGAGGGATGCTCAACATCATGGTCATCAGCGTCCTGATGAAAAGTCAGCATGCCAATCTCATAGGTGGAGCGAAGGCTGTTCCTATTCGTCAAGCAGGTTATAATGTATTAAAGTCTGCCTCCCTTCCCACCAGCTTGGGGATAAGGCCTGACAATTCACAAAATTTCACCACTCTCATAACACTGGAATCATCCTCTCCAGTGGTATTAGAATGCCATATAATTCCACATCATAATTTTTAAATCCCCCCATTAACCACGGACCTTGCCATTGGTGGGGAGGCTTGGATGCCTCAGAGATACAGATAGCTGTATCATAGGTGCAACAACAATGGAGAGGCCAGACAAACATGTGGTTTCTGAAGAGGGGCAGCAGCCTTTTCAGTAGTTGCAGGGACAACAGTCTGGATGATTGAGTGTTCTGGCCTTGTACAAGGTGTACAACTTTGCTTCTGCTGTTTACTGATATGTGGCGACAATGGTAGGTAGCTGTCGAAAGAAACACATAGCAGACATCAGGCAGTTAGCTTGGAACTTGGTCATCATAACCTCATTCAAACATTAGTCGATTTGTGTCTGCATCTTAATGTTGTTCTTCATTGAAAATGTCAGTTTACACGCCTAATTCTTGTCATTTGCGGGAGGTGTTTCTGTTTTGTTTCAATACGAAGAAAACAGCAGCTGAGTCTTATTGAATGCTCTCAAGTATATATGGTAAGGATGCTATTAGTGAAAGAATGTGTCTTGAGTGGTTTCAATGATACAAGAAGGGAGATTTTAACATCGTAGACCAGCATAGTGGTGGAAGAGAGAATGTTTTCGAAGATGCAGAACTGGAGACATTGTTGAGAGAAGACTTGCATCAAACACAAGAAGAATTTGCACGATTAGTGGAGTGACACAGCAAGCCATTCCAAAATGTCTCCAGGCTATGGGCATGATTCAGAAAGAAGAAACCTGGGTCCCGTGTGAGCTAAAACCATGAGATGAATGGCGTTTCTGTGTAGTTGCTTCAGAGTCAAAAACAGAAGGGATTTCTGCAATTCATTGAGACTGGAGACGAAAAATGAGTTCTTTACAATAACCCTAAATGCTAAAAATCATGGGGATATCCCAGTCATGCTTCCACGTCGATGGCCAAACCGAATATTCACGGCTCCAAGATCATGCTCTGCATTTGGAGGAACCAGCTTGGTGTTGTGTACTATGAGGTGTTAAAACCAAGTGAAACAACCACAGGTGCTCATTATTGAATGCAATTGATGCGTTTGAGCAGAGCATTATAAGACAAATGGCCGCAATACAGCGAGAGGCATGATAAAGTGATTTTGTAGCATGACAATGTTCGACGCCACATTGCAAAAGAGGTCAAAACGTACTTGGAAATGTTAAAATGGGAAGTTCTACCCCACTCGCTATATTCTCCAGACATTGCTCCCTCTGACTATCAGATGTTTAGGTCAATGGCTCATGGCCTGGCTGACCAATACGTTCGATCTCATGAAGTCACAAATTGGATCGATTCGTCGATCGCTCCAAAAGATGAACAACTTCTTCGACGCAGTATTCGTACAATGCCTGAAAGATGGGAAAAAGTAGTGGTCAGTGATGGAAAATACTTTGAATTATACATGTGTAACCCATTTGTGTCATTAAAGCCTCAAATGTTGCGGGGGAAAATGGCAGAAGCAAAGTTGTACACCTTGTAACTCTAACCAAAACGGCTTGCTGTGCTGGTACTGGGAATGGCTGAAAGCAAGAGGAAACGACAGCCATAATTTTTCCTGAGGGCATGCAGCTTTACTGTATGGTTAAATGATGATGGTGTCCTCTTGTGTAAAATATTCCAGAGATAAAATAATCCCCCAATCGGATCTCCGGGCGAGAACTAAACAGGATGACATTGTTATCAGGAGAAAGAAAATTGGCGTTCTACTGATTGGAGCGTGAAATGTCAGCTCCCTTAATTGGGTGGGTAGGTGGGTTAGAAAATTTAAAAAGGGAAGTGGATAGGCTGAAGTTAGATAAAGCGGGAATTAGTGAAGTCCGGAGACAGGAGGAACAAGACTTCTGGTCAGGTGAATATAGGGTTATAAATATAAATTCAAATAGGGGTAAGGCAGTAGTAGGTTTAACAATGAATAAAAAATAGGAGTGCAGGTCAGTTACTACAAACAGCATAGTGAACACATTATTGTAGCCAGGATAGACAGAAAGCCCACACCTACGACATTAGTACAAGTTTATATGTCAACCAGCTTCCCAGATGAAGAGAGTGTGAAATGTATGATGAGATAAAATAAATTCAGATAGTGAAGGGAGACGAAAATTTACTAGTCATGGGGGACTGGAATTCAATAGTAGGAAAAGGAAGAGAAGGAAAAGAAGTAGGTGAATATGGAATGGGGGGAAGGAATGAAAGAGGAAGCCGCCTGGTAGTATTTTGCTCAGACCATAACCTAATCATAGCTAACACTTGGTTTAAGAATCATGAAAGAAAGTTGTATATGTGGAATAGGTGTGGAGATACTGGAAGGTTTCAAACAGGTATACAATGGTAGGGCAAGGATTTAGGAATCAGGTTTTAAATTTTAAGACATTTCCAGGGGTAGATGTGGACTCTGACCACAATCTATTGGTTATGAACTGTAGATTAAAACTGAAGAAACTGCAAAGAGGTGGGAATTTAAGGAGATGGGACCTGGATAAACTGACTAAACCAGAGGTTGTAGAGAAATTCAGCGAGAGCATAAGGGTACAATTGACAGGAACGGGGGAAAGAAATACAGTAGAAGAAGAATGGGTAATTTTGAGGGATGAAATAGTGAAGGCAGCAGAGGATTAAGTAGGTAAAAAGAAATCCTTAGTTAACAGAAGAAATAGTGAAATTAGTTGATGAAAGGAGAAAATATAAAAATGCAGTAAATGAAGCAGGCAAAAAGGAATACAAACATCTCAAAAATGAGATTGACAGGAAGTGCAAAATTGCTAAGCAGGTATGGCTAGAGGACAAATGAAAGAATGTAGAGGCATATGTCACTAGGGGGCAAGATAGATAGTGCCTACAGGAAAATTAAAGAGAGCTTTGGAGAAAAGAGAACCACTTGCAGGAATATCAAGAGCTCAGATGGAAACCCAGTTCTAAGCAAAGAAGGGAAAGCAGAAAGGTGGAAGGAGTATACAGGCTGCACATAACATCTGGGAGCACTTTCATTTCTTTATTGAACAAGAACTAAACATTGTACAGATGTCATACATATTGCATTTTGAAGAGAAACTCTGAAAGTTCTTTTTACATACATTTGAATGCAAACCATGAGTGACCCGGAAGATGTCAATATGGTAATCAAATTGTTGCCGTACCTGTCCCAGCATGGCATCGTCGACTGTGGCAGTCACTTGCCATATTATCTCCCAGAGCTCTGCTACATCACGTGGTAGAGGCGGTACATACACCAGATCTTTAATGTGCCCCAAAGAAAAAAAATTACTTGGAGTGAGATCTGGAGATCGGGAAGGCCATTTCATTAAACAGCTGTAGCACGGCCAATCCATCAATGTGACAGTTCCGTATTAAGGTACCCACAAACTTCACAATGAAAATGGGGTGGAACTCCATCCTGCTGAAAGATGAATGGAGAGTTCGATTGCATTTGAGGCATCAGACATTGCTGCAACATGTCCAAGCAGGGATATCCAGTGACAGTGGTCTTGCTGAAGAAGAATGGTCAGGATAGTTTTCGATGTGACAAGACAAAAAAATCATTTACCTTTGGGGAATTGTGTTCAAATTCCATGCATTCATGTGGATGCTTTGTATCCCAGATTCAATATCCCATTAGTGTGAAAAGTGGCTTCGTCGCTAAAAATTAAGCAATCAACAATACCATCCTCATCCTCATTCAACTGTTGCAACTGCGAAAAAAACTCAAAAAGCTTGTCTTTGTTGGTGTCATTGAGCTTCTGCACTAGCTCCAATTTGAATGATTTCAGACAGCTTCTGTTGCAGGACTTTCCGCACTGTCATTGGAGCCATTTGGAGTTCACGGGATGCATGACGCACCGATTTCTTTGGACTCCTTATGAATGTCTCTCATATGTGCTCCACATTCACTTCACTCACACTGGGAAATCCGCTTCTCTTTGCTGGGTAGAAGCAATCTGTCGTAATGAATTCGTTGTTCCAGTGGTGAATGGCCTTCCTTATTGATGGCTTCTTACTATAATTGGTTCTAACCATCCATTGAACAGCTGTAACACACTTGTTTTTTAGAAAGCTCAGTCTGCATCTGAACTTGCCATGTTTGCAACTAGCACTGACTATCGGAAAATTACCAAACTACGCTGTGGCGGTATAAATGAAAAAAACCTCTCAGGGTTTCTCTTCAAAATGACATATGTATGATATCTGCATAATGTTTGGTTCTTAAGGAATAAATAACTGAAAGTGTTCCCAGACTTTATGTACACCCTGTATAGGGGGTCTATACAAGGACACTGTACTTGAGGGCAATATAGTGGAAATCGAAGAGGATGTAGATGAAGGTGAAATGGGAGATACGATACTATGTGAAGAATCTGACAGGGAACTGAAAGACCTAGGTTGAAACAAGGTCCCGGGAGTAGACAACATTCCATTAGAACTACTAATAGCCTCGGGAGAGCCAGCCCTGGCAGAACTCCCCAATCTGGTGAGCAACATGTATGAGACAGGCGAAATACTCTCAGATTTCAAGAAGAATGTAATAATTTCAATCCGAAAAAAAGCAGGTGTTGACAGGTGTGAAAATTACCAAACTATTAGCTTAATAAGTCACAGCTGCAAAATACTGACACGAATTCTTTACAAGCAAATGAAAAAACTGGTAGAAGCCGAGCTTGGAAAAGGTCAGGTTGGATTCAGTAGAAATGTTGGAACACGTGAGGCAATACTGACCCTACGACTTATCTTAGAAGCTAGAGTAAGGAAGGGCAAACCTACGTTTCTAGCATTTGTAGACTTAGAGAAAGCTTTTGACAATGTTGACTGGCATACTCTCTTTCAAATCCTGAAGGTGGCAGGTGTCAAATATAGGGAGCGAAAGACTATTTACAATAAGTACAGAAACCAGATGGCAGTTATAAACAGTCAAGGGACATGAAAGGGAAGCAGTGGTTAGGAAGGGAATGAGGCAGGGTTGTAGCCTATCCCTGATTTTATTCAATCTATATATTGAGCAAGCAGTAAAGGAAACAAAAGAAAAATTTGGAGTAGGAATTAAAATCTGTGGAGAAGAAATAAAAACTTTGAGGTTCACCGGTGACATTGTAATTCTATCAGAGACAGCAAAAGACCTGGAAGAGTAGATGAAAGGAATGGTCAATGTCTTGAAAGAAGGATGTAAGATGATCAACAACAAAGCAAATCGAGGATAATGGAATTAAGTCTACTTAAATCAAGTGATGCTGAGGGAATAAGATTAGGAAATGAGACACTTAAAGTAGTAGATGAGTTTTGCTATTTGGGGAGCAAAGTAAGAAAGTAAGTGCTGATGGTCAAAGTAGAGAGGATATAAAATGTAGATGGCAATGGCAAGGAAAGCGTTTATGAACAAGAGAAATTTGTTAACATCGAGTAAACATTTAAGCATCAGGAAATCTTTTCTAAATGTATTTGTATGGAGTGTAGCCATGTATGGATGTGAAACATGGACGATAAATAGTTTAGACAAGAAAAGAATAGAAGCTTTCGAAATGTGGTGCTACAGAAGAATGCTGAAGATTAGGTGGGTACATCACATAACTAATGAGGAAGTATTGAATAGGATTGGGGAGAAGAGAAGTTCGTGGCACAACTTGACCAGAAGAAGGGGTCGGTTGGTAGGACATGTTCTGTGGCATCAAGGGATCACCAATTTAGTGTCGGAGGGCAGTGTGGAGGGTAAAAATCTTAGAGAGAAACTAACAGATGAATACACTAAGCAGATTCAGAAGGTGTAGGTTGAGAGATGAAGAAGCTTGCACAGGATAGGGTGCACAGAGAGCTACATCAAATCAGCCTCTGGACTGAAGACCACAACAACAACAACAACAACAACTACTACTACTACTACTACTACTACTACTACTACTACTACAATTTCTAAATTGTTCCGGAAGACACACTTTAAAAACCCTATCAGGGAAAACAGCAAAACAACCGAGGACATTCTCTTGCTGGTTCCATCTGTATAAACAGCAATAAAACTGTGGTAAGTACTTAAAATGGACAAAACAAAGTTGTAACAACATAATGTGGAGTACAGGTTTTCTTGTTCTGTGTCAAGCTTAAAATCAATTTGGGCCTCCACAGACACCAAGGCACCAATGCTTTCCATCCCTGGCTGTGTATTTTGATGCCCGATAGATACAGATCCTCGAGACAGCCTGTAGCATGTATCTCAAATGGCTTGGTTGCATGGCGTTGATTACTGAACAGCCATTCAAAGGTGGGTTGGACCACTGCACTAAATGCCAATGACTGATGTGACACAGATTCTCAGTGCCTGTTGAGGACCTAAAAGGATACAGTGCCGAATCCAGTGATGGTTCACCAGCGTCTGCGCACAGACTCTGGACTGGGCTAGTTCAAAAGGCTCCAGTCGATATCCAAATGCTCTCAAAGTGGACAACAACTAACATCTTGAGGTACAAAGTACAGGCTGATCCATAGACCACGCTGCCATAAACACAGTCAAGCAAATGCCCTACAAAACTGCACGAGGAAGAACCTGTCAGCTCCCTATGTTTTTTTGCTAAAGCATTTCAAAATATTCAATGACTGGAAGCCCTTTGTTAACAGGTTTTTCAGGTGTGGTACCCAAGTTAATTTCAAGTCAAAAAATAAACCCAAAAAGTGCACAATTTCTTGGAAACGTAAAATATTATCCCCCATTGTGAGCACTGGTTGGTTAAAACTTTGAAGAGCAAGTGTAAATTTGACACTTGTAGCCTTCTCGCATGAGAACCGGAAACCAGTTGTCCTGACTCAAATTCCCAGCCTCCTAGGCATCAGCTGTAGCTGCCTCGTTGTCATTATAAAATCACAGGAAGAGTAGAAAATTGCAGTCGTCCACAAACAAAGAGCTTTTAACAGTGCTCCTGACTGCAGGGAAAATGCCATTGATAGCGATGGCAAACAATGGGACATTGAGGACACTGCCTTGGGGGACCCCATTCTCTTGATCATAGAAGTCAGACAAGGTATTGCCAATGCAATATCAGAAATGCCAGCCCTCAAGAAAGGATTGGATAAGAAGTGGCAGACGTGCACATAGTGCCCATTCATCAAGTTGGCGAAGGATGATGTACCTCCAAGTTGTGTCATATGCTTTTTCGAGGTCAAAAACACACAAACCAAATGGTTTTGGTGTGAGAAGGACTCCTATATTGCTGTCTCCAGTAGAATTAAGTTATCAAGGTTGGAACGATAGTGCCTGAAACTGCACTGGGAGTGGCTCAGGTGACCTCGAGATTCAAGCAGCCACAGAGGCGGCCATTCATACCTAAACAACTGGTAAGGGCTAAACTCTGGCAACTGTTAGGGGCACTACGGTTCTTGCCTGGTTTCCAGAACTGAATTAATATTGGTTCCTTCCAGTTTGTGGGGTACTGTCCATCAAACCAGATCTGACAAACTCGAGAGGAGCTGTCCTTTTGCTTCAGTGCACAGATGACGAAGCATGACATAATGGATCTCATCAGATCCTGGAGCAGTGTCTGGCTGCAGACAAAGCTGATTCCAGTTCCCACATTGAGAACAGAATGTAGTAGAGTTCCTCATTATGTGAGAAGAAATTGAGCTTCCTAGTCTCTGCAGTCCTATGGAACATCTGAAAAGCAGGAGCCTGTCTGGATGAGGTAGTGACAGTAAAGAAGCATTCAGTTAAAACCTGAGCCATATCTTCTGGTGTGTGCACCAAGACCTCATCACTTGAGAAGGCTGTATGGGGACAAGTACTGCCCTTGCCTGAAATCCGTCTTAATAAGTCTCAAACTTGCGTGGTGGAAGTGAACCAATTACTGGAAGTCATGAAGTCCCTCAAGGAAGCCCTTTTCCATTCTCTTCTCACTCACCTCGCATGTGCCCTCACAGATCTAAAGGCATGAAGGTTTTCTGTAGTTGGATATTATTTGAAGTTCTGCAGAGCTGTTCGACTGGCCCTGATTGCCAATCGACAGTCATCATTCCGGCAAGATACAGGCCATTGTCTGAGGTGGTTACGAGACCACTATACGTGCTCTGCGGCAGGCTGTTGGATCTCACAACTGATATGGGCCACCGCCTCCTGTGCACAATCCTTTAGTTCAAAACTAGCCTGTCGACTGTACTGTAACCAATTTGCCCTTTATCATCATCCATCTGCATGGTCTCCTGTCAGCCACCATCCTAGTTGGCAGATCGATCCACACTGGGAAATGGTCACCAGAATGTAAATCTGTAGCCACTTCTCACTTAACTGTCTGCAATAGCTGGGGAACACAAACAAGGGTCAATGGCTGTAAAAAACTCTGCAGCTGTGGAAAAATCTGTCATCTGACCCGCATTCAGAAGGCAGTTATTCTCAGACTGAACAAGTGACTCGATCATCCGAGCACTGGAGCAAGTTGTAGCCGATCCCCACAGCACATTGAGTGCATTGAAGTCCCCCACAAGGAGGAACGGGTGTGGGAGTGCCTGGAAGAGTTGTCAGTGCATCTGCATTCAAAGCATCATTAAGTGGAAGATGCAAATAACACACTGTGATATTAAAGGGGGCTAGAACTTTCACGGCAATTGCTTGTATGTTTGTATTAAGAGGGACAAGAGAGGAGTGGCATCTGTCATCAATGAAAACAGCCACTCCACATTTAGCCCTGTGTCCAGTAATATTGTCCTTCCTGTATGGGTGGTAACCCCATAATGCAGGTGTGCCGGTGACTTTGAGATGCGTTTCTTGTTTCTCCAACTGGAAGTCTGTATCCTCAAGAGCATAGTCCCCATCAGAGAGGGAGAACTCACCAATCTGAAAGTTCAACTACCACTTTCCTGGGCTTGGAACTACTTTTTGTAGGACTTTTTTTTTTTACTTATTGGAGGAGGTGATTGCTTAGGTGTGGGGATGGCTTAGTTGGCTTCTGATGGTGGGCAGTGGTATGTGGCTTAGGTGGTAGCCCATTCCCGATGGCTTCCGAATGACTTCTGTTTCAAGTGGAGCATTTCCCACATAGGTACACTGACAAGTGCATGTGCTCATACTTGCGTCTGTGGTCTGAGTTTATGTGGAGGCATCACATTTGTGGTTCATGGTGTGGGTTCCTGCTGTAGTCATGTCCTAGTTCATGAATCATGGGCAACGTATGAGTGGCCAAGTAAGTGGTCTCGACAGTCGGGATACCAGTTACTTTGGAATAAGGCTGGGCATCTCAGACATATTCTGAGTCATGGAAACCTTTGTGCACATACGGCAAAGACTACCAAATCCACCGGTTAGTCCCTCAACCGTTAGGGATAAAACCCAATGGGACTCGGGGCAAGTAAGGCTAGCAACCTGCTGCCCTGGTACTTTAAATATGATGCTGGCAACAATCAGAGCAAAATGCCTCGGACCTTTGGAGGTGACGGAGTCCCACCTCTAACTGACAAACCAGGGATTCCTAAGATACAACTTGGCAAACAAATGGTAATGAGATGGGGAGCTATTAATATCAATGGGGGCTACTCTGGGAAGAAGGTAGAGCTGGAAGAGGCTGCAAGTAAGATGGGGCTGGATGTTTTAGCTGTTGGTGACATTCGGGTAAGGGGGGTGAGAAAGAAGAGGAAGTGGGAGAATATAAGGTCTACCTGTCAGGAGTCAAAGCAGAAATAGCACAATGGGGTGTAGGGCTTCACATCGGGTAAGGAATGGAACCCAGCACTGTTGCAATAAGGTATGTAAACGAACGGCTGATGTGGATAGATTTGACAGTATCTAGCAAGTAAATTAGGATAGTGGCAGTATATTCACATTGTGAAGGGACAGATCAAGATAAGATGGATAGTTTTTATGAGGCACTCAGTGATGTAGTTGTAAGAGTAAAGGACAAGGACAGTGTTCTGCTCATGGGTGATTTTAACGCCAGGATTGGAAATCGAACAGAAAGGTATGAAAAGGTTATGGGTAAATTTGGAGAGGATATGGAGGCCAACAGGAACGGGAAACAACTCTTGGATTTCTGTGCCAGTATGGGCTTAGTAATCACAAACTCCTTTTTTAAACATAAGAACATTCACCGGTATACTTGGGAAGGCGGGGGAACCAGATCTGTCATTGACTATATAATAACAGCTCATGAATTCAGGAAGGCTGTGAAGGGGACACGTGTATTCAGGGGATTATTTGACGACACTGATCATTATTTAATCTGCAGTAAAATTGGGATTGTGAGGCCGAAAGTGCAGGAGGTCAGGTCCATATATAGGAGGATAAGAGTGGAGAAACTTCAGGATAAGGAAATCAGGCACAAGTACATAACAGCAATCTCAGAAAGGTACCAGTTAGTTGAATGTAGTCAATTACAGTCATTGGAAAAGGAATGGACAAGGTACAGGGACACAGTACTAGAAGTGGCCAAAGAATGTCTGGGTACAGTAGTGTGTAAAAGTAGGATGAAGCAAACAGCTTGGTGGAATGACACAGTCAAGGCAGCCTGTAAAAGGAAAAAGAAGGCGTATCAAAAATGGCTACATATTAGAACTCAGGCAGACAGAGAAAGTTATGTTGAAGAAAGAAACAAAGCCAAACAGATAATTGCAGCATCCAAGAATAAATCTTGGGAAGTCTTTGGAAACTGGTTGGAGACTATAGGTCAAGCTGCTGGAAAACCATTCTGGAGTGTAATTAGTAGTCTTCGAAAGGGAGGTAAGAAGGAAATGACAAGTATTTTGGACAGGTCAGGAAACCTGCTGGTGAATCCTGTGGATGTCTTGGGCAGATGGAGGGAATATTTTGAAGAGTTGCTCAATATAGGTGAAAATACGATCAGTAATGTTTCAGATTTTGAGGCAGAATGGGATAGGAATGATGATGGAAACAGGATCACATTTGAGGAAGTGGAGAAAATGGTCAATAGATTGCAGTGCAATAAAGCAGCTGGGGTGGATGAAATTAAGTCGGACTCACCAAATACAGTGGAACGTCAGGTCTTAAATGGCTACACAGGATAATTGAAATGGCCTGGGAGTCGGGACAGGTTCCATCAGACTGGACAAAAGCAGTAATCACACCAATCTTTAAACATGGAAACAGAAAAGATTGTAACAACTACAGAGGTATCTCTTTAAACAGTGTTGTGGGTAAAATCTTCTCAGGCATTGTTGAAAGTAAAGTGCGAGTATTAGTTGAAGACCAATTGGATGAAAATCAGTGTGGGTTTAGGCCTCTTAGAGGTTGTCAGGACCAGATCTTTAGCTTACGGCAAATAATCGAGAAGTGTTATGAGTGGAACAGGGAATTGTATCTATGCTTTACAGATCTAGAAAAGGTATATGACCGGGTTCCTAGGAGGAAGTTATTGTCTGTTGTACGAGATTATGGAATAGGAGGCAAACTTTTGCAAGCAATTAAAGGTCTTTAGATGGATAGTCAGGCAACAGTTAGAGTTGACGGTAAATTGAGTTCATGGTTCAGAGTAGTTTCAGGGGTAAGACAAGGCTGCAACCTGTCTCCACTGTTGTTCATATTATTTATGGATCATATGTTGAAAACAATAGACTGGCTGGGTGAGATTAAGATATGTGAACACAAACTAAGCAGTCTTGCATATGCGAATGACTTAGTTGTGATGGCAGATTCAATTGAAAGTTTGCAAAGTAATATTTCAGAGCTAGATCAGAAATGAAAGGACTATGGTATGAAGATTAGCATCTCCAAAACGAAAGTAATGTCAGTGTGAAAGAAATATAAACGGATTGAGTGCCAAATAGGAGGAACAAAGTTAGAACAGGTGGACAGTTTCAAGTACTCAGGATGCATATTCTCACAGGATGGCAGCATAGTGAAAGAACTGGAAGCGAGGTGTAGCAAAGCTAATGCAGTGAGCGCTCAGCTACGATCTACTCTCTTCTGCAAGAAGGAAGTCAGTACCAAGACTAAGTTATCTGTGCACCGTTCAATCTTTCGACCATCTTTGTTGTATGGGAGCGAAAGCTGGGTGGATTCAGGTTACCTTATCAACAAGGTTGAGGTTACGGATATGAAAGTAGCTAGGATGATTGCAGGTACTAGTAGATGGGAACAATGGCAGGAGGGTGTCCACAATGAGGAAATCAAAGAAAAACTGGGAATTAACTCTATAGATGTAGCAGTCAGGGCGAACAGGTTTAGATGGTGGGGTCATGTTACACGCATGGGAGAAGCAAGGTTACCCAAGAGACTCATGGCTTCAGCAGTAGAGGGTAGGAGGAATCGGGGCAGACCAAGGAGAAGGTACCTGGATTCGGTTAAGAATGATTTTGAAGTAATAGGTTTAACATCAGAAGAGGCACCAATGTTAGCACTAAATAGGGGATCATGGAGGAATTTTATAAGGAGGGCTATGCTCCAGACTGAACATTGAAAGGCCTAATCAGTTTTAAATGATGATGATAATGACACTTGGTGATTCACGTCTAAAGGACGGATGCAAAAGAAGTAGCCAAAACCGGAGTTTGTATAGCTTTCAAAGCTTCTTCAGCTTCACCACAGGGTATGCATCTCTTGACTTTCAACTTCTGAATTGTCCTTTCCTCACTGTAAACCTTACACTTTCTGCTTCACATTGGGTGATCGCCGAAGCAGTTTACACATTTCGGGGGAAGTGTTCTTAAACCTTGAGACGGATGTAGCCTGCAAGGATATGTTCAGGTAATTCCAGAGTACTAAACATTAAAATGAATGTTGCCGATTTCTCCAATTTGCCATTGACTCTCCTCATATATTTCTGCACTTCTGTGACACCTATGTTTTTCCATTCTTCACATAACTCTGCAGGGTCCACCTCCCTTTTTTGGGAGCAGGTAATCACCCCCTTACTAAAGTTAAGGGTTTTAAGCAACTCAGTCTTGGCTGGTAGTCACCTAAGCCCTTACATCCCAGAAGCTTACATATTTGGTTTGAATTAGCAGTTTCAACTAGAAGTGTTCCACTATGAAGTCATTTGACACTTTTTAGAGACCAAGCAATACATTTCGATAAAAAGGGGAGACCTTCTGCTCGCTTGATTACAATGAAAGTGTTATGGTACACTAATGCACTGTTACTATGATTCTGAGACTTCTTTTTGAGATGACTGTACAACTGAGCCCTCTTTGATGAGTGGGTGTAGGTACTACCTGACAGTACACCTGTCACACCAATAAAAGTAGTTTGATGAGAGCGAGTCCCTGAGGGGGCTTTCCTCTCAGCTGCCAGGCACCCCCACCCAGTCCTTTGCCCTCTACCCACCACACGACACTACCCACACCACAACCAGTCTACCTGCTGAGAAACAAAGAGCGGCACTCTAGTCCAGTCAGTGCCATGTAGGGATGTAGGGGCAGACAGGTGCATGGTTGTGTGTGTGTGTGTGTGTGTGTGTGTGTGTGTGTGTGTGTGTGTGTGTGTGTGTGTGTGTGTTCTCCACACATGACATACTGAAAGCTTTGGATCCAGGTAGTCAGACAGATGAAGTATTTCTTGATTTCCGGAAACTCACTACTACACCCAGGTTTATTGTAAAAAGATTAATCATATGGGGTATCAAGTCAGATTTGTGACTAGATTGAGGACTTTTGTGTAGGAAGGATGTAGCATGTTATCTTGGATGGAGAAACATCGTCAGATATAGAAGTAACTTCAGGTGTGCCCCAGGAAAGTGTGTTTGGATCCTTGGTGTTCATGTTTTACTTAATGACTTTGAAGACAACATTAATAGTGACCTCAGATTTTCTGCAGATGATGGAGTTATCTATAATGAAGTACTGTCTGAAAGAAGCTAGATAAATATTCAATCAGATCTTGATAAGATTTGAAAGAGGTGTGAAGACTAGCAACTTGATTTAAATGTTCAGAAAGATAAAAGTGTGCACTTCACAAACCAAAATATGTTGTTGTTGCTGTGGTCTTCAGTCCAGAGACTGGTTTAATGCAACTCTCCATGCTACTCTATCCTGTGCAAGCTTCATCATTTCCCAGTCCCTACAGCAATTTACATCCTTCTGAATCTGCTTAGTGTATTCATTTCTTGGTCTCCCTCTAAGATTTTTACCCTCCACACTGCCCTCCAATACTACACTGGTGATCCCTTGATGCCTTAGAACATGTCCTACCAACTATCTCTTCTTCTTGTCGAGTTGTGCCACAAATTTCTCTTCTCCCCAATTCTATTCAATACCTCCTCACTACTTACGTGATCTACCCATATAATCTTCAGCATTCTTCTGTAGAGCCACATTTCCAAAACTTTTATTCTATTCTTGTCCAAACTATTTATCATCCATGTTTCACTTCCATACATGGCTACACTCCATACAAATACTTTCAGAAACGACTTTCTGACACTTAAATCTATACTCGATGTTAACAAATTTCTCTTCTTCAGAAACGGTTTCCTTGCCATTGCCAGTCTACATTTAATATCCTCTCTACTTCGACCATCATCAGTTATTTTGCTCCCCAAATAGCAAAACGCAGTTACTGCTTTAAGTCTCTCATTTATTAATCTAATTCCCTCAGCATCACCCAACTTCATTCGACTACATTCCATTATCCTCGTTTTGTTTTTGTTGATGTCCATCTTATATCTTCCTTTCAAGACACTATCCATTCCATTCAACTGCTCTTCCCGGTCCTTTGTTGTCTCTGACAGAATTACAATGTCATCGGCAAACCTCAAAGTTTTTATTTCTTCTCCATGGATTTTAATACCTACTCCGAATTTTTCTTTTGTTTCCTTTACTGCTTGCTCAATATACAGATTGAATAACATCGGGGAGAGGCTACAACACTGTCTCACTCTCTTCCCAACCACTGCTTACCTTTCATGTCCTTCGACTCTTATCAGTCAACATTGTCAAAAGTCTTCTTCAAGTCTACAAATGCTAGGAACGTAGGTTTGCCTTTTCTTAATCTATTTTCTAAGATAAGTCGTAGGGTCAGTATTGCCTCACGTGTTCCAATATTTCTATGGAATCGAATCTGATCTCAACAAGGTCAGCTCCTACCAGTTTTTCCATTTGTCTGCAAAGAATTTGTGTCAGTATTTTGCGGCTGTGACTTATTAAATTGATAGTTCCGTAATTTTCACCTCTGTCAACACCTGCTTTCTTTGGGATTGGAATTATTACATTCTTCTAGAAGTCTGAGGGTACTTCACCTGTCTCATACATCGTGCTCACCAGATGGTAGAGTTTTGTCAAGGCTGGCTCTCCTAAGACTGTCAGTAGTTCTAATGGAATGTTATCTACTCCCGGAGCTTTGTTTCGACTCAGGTCTTTCAGTGTTCTGTCAAACTCTTCATGCAGTATCGTATCTCCCATTTCATCGTCATCTATGTCCTCTTCTATTTCCATGATAGTATCCTCAAGTACATTGCTATTGTATATACCCTCTATATACTCCTTCCACCTTTCTACTTCCCCCCTCTTTGTTTAGAACTGGATTTCCATCTGAGTTTTTGATATTCATACAAGTGGTTCTCTTTTCATTGAAGGTCTCTTTAATTTTCCTGTAGGCAGTATCTATCTTACCCCTGGTGAGATATGCCTCTACATCCTTACACTTTTCCTCTAGGCATCCTTGCATTTTGCACTTTCTGTCGATCTCATATTTGAGATGTTTGTAATCCTTTTTGCCTACTTCATTTACTGCATTTTTATATTTTCTCCTTTCATCAACTAAATTCACGGTTTCTTCTGTTAACCAAGGATTTCTTTTTACCTACTTAATCCTCTGCTGCCTTCACTATTTCATCCCTCAAAATTACCCATTCTTCTTCTACTGTATTTATTTCCCTTATTCCTGTCAATCGTTCCCCTATGCTCTCCCTGAATTTCTCTACAACCTCTGGTTTAGTCAGTTTATCCAGGTCCCATCTCCTTAAATTCCCATCTTTTTGCAGTTTCTTCAGTTTTAATCTACAGTTCATAACCAATAGATTGCGGCCAGAGTCCACGTCTACCCCTGGAAATGTCTTACAGTTTAAAACCTGGTACCTAAATCTCTCTCTTGCCATTATATAATCTATCTGAAACTTTCCAGTATCTCCAGGCCTCTTCCATGTATACAACCTTCTCTCATGATTCTTGAATCTAGTGTTAGCTATCATTGGGTGAAGTTATGCTCTGTACAAAATTCTACCAGACAGCTTTCTCTTTCATTTCTTACCCCCATTACATAATCACCTAATATGTTTCCTTCTCTTCCTTTCCCTACTAGCGAATTCCAGTCACCCATGCCTGTTAAATTTTCATCTCCCTTCAATATCTGAATAACTTCATTTATCTCATCATAGGTTTAATCAATCTCTTCATCATGCAGAGCTAGTTGGCATATAAACTTTTACTACTGTGGTAGGCATGGGCTTCGTGTCTATCTTGGCCATAATAATGTGTTCACTATGCTGTTTGTAGTAGTTTACTCATTACCCCTATTTGATTTTGTATTTATAACCCTGTATTCACCTGAACAAAAGTCTTGTACCTCCTGCCACCGAACTTCACTATTTTCCACTATATCTAACTTTAAAATATCCAGTTCCCTTTTTAAATTTTCTAACCTACCTGCACGATTAAGGGATCTGACATTCCATGCTCCGATCCGGTGAATGCCAGTTACCTTTCTCCTGATAACGGCGTCCTCCTGAGTAGTCTCCGCCCGGAGATCCGAATGGGGGACTATTTTAGCTCCGGAATTTTGAGAGGACGCCATCATCATTTAACCATACAGTAAAGCTGCATGCCCTCAGGAAAAATCATGATTGTAGTTTCCTCTTGCTTTCAGCCGTTCGCAGTACCAGCACATCAAAGCTGTTTTGTTTAGTGTTATAAGGGCAGATCAGTCAATCACCCAGACTGTTGCCCCTGCAACTACTAAAAGGCTGCTGTCCCTCTTCAGGAATCACATGTATGTCTGGCCTCTCAACAGATACCCCTCTGTTGTTGGTGCACCTACAGTACGGCTATCTGTATCCTTGAGGCACACAAGCCTCCCCACCAATGGCAAGGTCAATAGTTCATGTGGATGAATCATAGAATATGACTATAGAACCAATGAGTCACAGGTAATCAGCTAGCTCATACAAACACCTAGCTCTAACACTTAGTAGGAATACGAATTGGAATGATCACATAGGCTCAGTTTTGCGTAAAGGAAGTGGTAGACTTCAGTTTATTGATAGAATACTGGGGAAGTGTGATCAGTCTACAAATGACATTGCTTGCAAATCACTCGTGTGACCCATTCTAGAACATTACTCAAGTGTGTGAGCCCCTTAACAAATAGGACTAACAGGGGATATTGAATGTATAAAGAGAACGGTAGCACAGATGGTTTGGCCCATGGGACAGTGATACAGTGATGCTGTAGAAACTGAGCTGACAGACGCTTGAAGATAGATGTAAAGTATCCCAAACATAAATTATCCTGGTAAAGTATCTCACAAAGTTTCAAGAAATGGCTTTAAGTTATGACTCTATGAATATGCTATAACCTCAAACATATTGCTCACATGGGTGTTGTGATGACAATATTATATTAAATACAGTATGCACAAGGCATTCAAACAATTATTCTTCCCACACTCCATATGTGAATGGAACAGGAAGATACCCTAATGACTGGTGCAGTGGACATAACCTCGGGCATGCACTTTGTGGTGATTTGCAGAGTATGGATGTAGATGTAGTTACATTGCTGGAAGCATTTGTGCTCTAATAAACTTTCTAAAGTCGTTACAAACTTTACTGCAGTGAAAACATTTGAAGCCGGACATCATCGACTTAAGTATCCTCAAACAATAGCTTTTCATAGAAAATCAACAATAAAATTGTTACAAAACTGTATCAACCACATTTGCAAAGCTACATACAGTCAGCTTGACTTTTTTTCTGTTGTTGGTCAATATGCATACTTCCAGCAAATACACTCACAGAATCCATCATACATGATTTATACAGTAAAGAGTGACATGTTCTATATTACTACAGGGTATTTCTGCTTAAGTTGCCCATATTGCACCTATTAGGCTACTGGCTGTGCTTCGCTGATTAGTACAAGAATTATTTTCAAAAGAGGCTTCCCCTAGATAGCCTACATTAGGTAGGCAATAAGGAAGTGTCCAATTCCACCTGTCTGCTTTGACCCATGAGGCAGAAATACCTACTTCCAGTGTATACAAAATGGCAATGGCAATGATGTTCACTACACACACACACACACACACACACACACACACACACACACACACACACACACACACACACGCGCGCCAACAAACATGAACAAAAATAAAAATGACAAGAATGTCTCACTCCAACAAAAAAAAAAAAAAAAATGAAACTAATGGGGAATAGGGGGTTTATGGTGCAGGATCCAGCTAAATGTATAACAATACAAAACACAGCCCCTGCCCAAAACAAATATTACAAGAAAAATCACAACTACAATGTAACGCTACAGCCACAAAATCAACATGAATCTTACACCTCACTGGACCTATACAGCTCAAACGAAGTTCACAACATGAAGAAAAATCATCTGCAATTTGAAAATCAGAATCTGACACTCGCCTTGATCTACACTGCTCAAACAAAGCCTTCGATACCAAAAAACAAGGGGCTCCGATAAGTGGAATCTGACATCTGCCTTGTCCTGTATATCTCTATAGGCTCTTGATATCAATTGGCAAACAACAGAAGCGCCCAGTTCTATCTATATGCTTTGTCCCGTGACATAATGGTGTGTGACATCACTATGGCACAGAGTTTTTGAGTTGGTTGTGTTTGTAGATGTTGTGTTCTTGTATTTGATCATGCCCTCTGGTGGTGGATGTGTACGTGCTGAGTTTAACATGTGTTATTAGGTTCATTTGAGTTTTGGTTGTCATTGTGCTAAGGTGGTTCTGATTTAGGTAGGTTTTTTTTTTAAGGGCGCAAAACTGCTAGTCATTAGCGCCCAGTCTGTGACTTAGGAAAAGGTAAAAAACGAAACTGGAAACCAGCAGCAATGGGAGCAAAACTCAAAGTGGGGAAACCAAAAACAGAAAAGTAAGCTTAAAAAACCACTACAGAAGGGGGGTCGTTTGTCCCCAAAAAGAGCTTCAAATGACTGACGTCATCTCACTGGCACTAACGAACTCGAGAACGCGATCGGCTGAGCACGTGTCATCTGCTAAAATGGAAGATACATCAGGCGACAGCTGCAGACGGGCATGTAACGGAGTAAAATAGGGGCACTCAAGTAAAAGGTGTCTCACTGTCCACTGTTGAGAGCAGTGGGGACAGAGTGGGGGAGGATCACCACTTAAAAGATGTCGATGGCTAAAACGACAGTGCCCTATCTGGAGTCTAGTTAAAATTACCTCCTCCCTACGACGAGTTCAGGAGGCTACGATGAGTTCAGGAGGAAGAGGTCCAAGCACAGGCAAGAGTATTCATGTCCCGCAATTTATTATTGGGAAGCGTCAACCAATGCACATGCCATAAAAGAGCAATACGATGACAAAAAAACACTCCGTAGATCGGCGAAGGGAATCATGCGAATAGCTGGCTGAAGAAGAGAGACTGCAGCCTTGGCTGCTATATTGGCCACCTCATTTCCACAGACACCAACATGTCCTGAGACCCAGAGGAACGCCAAAGAGACGCCCCCCCCCCCCCCCCCAAGTGGAGCAAGTGGAGGCAGCCCTGAATCCAGTGGACAGGGTAGAGAGCTTTGAGACTGAGGAGAGAGCTGAGAGAATCTGAGCAGATAACATACTGTACCTGCTGATGACGACAGATGTATTGGACAGCCTGGAGAACAGCATAAAGCTCTGCAGTATAAACCGAACACTGATTGGGAAGCCGAAATCAATTTGGGGTGTCGCCAACAATATAGGCACTCCCAACACCAAACGATGTTTTTGAGCCATTGGTGTAAATAAATGTGGCATCCTTTATCTGCGTGCATAGAACAGCAAATTCTCGACGATAAACAAGAGGAGGGGTACCATCCTTGGGAAACTGACAAAGGTCACGGAGCAGGCAGCCCGGGGCTGGAGCCGAGGCGGTGCTGTACCTCAAGTTGTCAAGAAAGTTTTAGGAAAGTAGAAGGAAAGAGAATGGAGCAGTTGACAGAAGCAGACTCCCGGTGGTAGTAGGGAGGAAGGGCGGCCTACATACCCGAAATCCAAGGAGGCGTCGAAAAAACTGTCATGGTCCGGATTAGCAGGCATGGAAGACAGATGGCTAGCATAACGACTCAGAAGGACAGCTCGCCGATTGGACAGCGGTGGTTCAGCAGTCTCAGCATAAAGGCTTTCCACAGGGCTGGTGTAAAAAGCTCCAGACACTAAACGTAATCCACGGTGGTGGATAGTGTCGAGATGCCAAAGAATAGACGGCCGAGCAGAGGAGTAAACTATGCTTCCATGTCCAATTTCGAGTGCACTAAGGCGTGATAGAGGCGGAGAAGGACCACTCAGTCCGCTCCCCAGGAGGTGCCATTCAGGACGTGGAGGGTGTAAAGGGATCGAAGACAGCGAGCCGAAAGATAGGAAGCGTGGGAGGACCAGCACAGTTTTCTGTCAAACATAAGACCCAAGAATTTAGCGACATCCGCGAACGCAAGGTTGAATAGGTCCTAGATGTAAGGAAGGTGGAAGAAACTCCATATGACGCCAAAAATTAATACAAACAGTCTTCCTGGGAGAAAAGCGGAAACCGGTTTCGACGCTCCGAGAGTGGAGGCGATTGAGACATCCTTGAAGACGTCGTTCAAGAAGGCTGGTCCATTGAGAGCTGTAGTAGACTGCAAAATCGTTCACAAAGAGGGAGCCCGAGACATCAGGAAGGAGACAATCCATAATTGGATTTATGGCAATGGCAAACAGTACAACACTGAGCACGGAGCCCTGGGGTATCCCGTTTTCTTGGGAGAAAGTACGGGAGAGAGAGTAGTGTTCACCCACACTTTTCATGTGAGCTCTGCCATAAATTCACGAGGAAAAAGGGGCAGCCGACCTCGAAAGCTCCAAGAGAACAGTGTGCAGAGGATGCTACTGTTTGGCGTTTCCGGAGAAAATTGTTCATGATATAAGTGGAGAGAGCAACAAGATGGTCAACTGCAGAGCGATGCTTTCGGAAACCGCATTGGGCAGGTGTTAAAAGACTGCGGGACTCCAGCCACCAGGCTAAATGGCAATTCACCATACACTCCAAAACCTTACATACACTACTCATGAGAGAAATGGGGTGTTAGCTAGAGAGGAGATGTTTGTCCTATCCAGGTTTCAGAACAGGAACGACGATAGCTTCCCACCACCATCTGGAAAAAGTACTGCCGGTCCAAATTCGATTATAAAGGCGAAGGGGGTAACGCAGACTATGGTATGATAAATTCAGCAACATTTGGATGTGGATATTATCTGGTCCTGGGGTGGGAGAGCAAGTGCATGTTGGAGTTCCCGCATGAAGAAAACAGTATTATAGCTTTAACGATTTTGAGAGGAGAAAGCAAGAGGTTGCACTTCCGCTGCACGTTTCTTCGGGAGAAACGCTGGCGAGTAATTTGAAGAGCTCAAAATCTCAGCAAAGTGTTGACTCAATTAGTTAGAAATTGCGATGGGGTCCACTAATTTATTATGCACAACAGTGAGCCCAGAGACCAGGGAGAAAATAGGTGTGCAAGGTAACTGTCGAATCCGATTCCAAACTTCGGAGGAGGGAGTGAAGGTGTTAAATGAGCTAGTAAAAAGTCCCAGCTTGCCTTCTTGCCATTGCGGATGATGCGACGGCATCACGCACGGAACTGCTTGTAGTGGATACAGTTGGCCAAAATAGGATGGTGTCTGAAAATGCGAAGAGCATGTCACCGCTCATGTATTGCGTCATGGCATGCCTCGTTCCACCAAGGAACAGGGGGGCGTCAGGGCAATTCGGGGGTGTGAGGTATTGAACGTTACACAGCTGTAAGAATAACTTCTGTAATATGAGTGACCTCATCGTCGACACTAGGAAAGTGACGGTCATCGAATATCGTTAGAGACGAAAAAAGTGTCCAATCGGCTTGGGCAAACTTTCAGCGTCTCGGGTGCGTATATGGCAGTTGGGGCTGCAATCGAAGGACACATGAAAAGTGGTCACTCGAGTGTGTATCAGCAAGAGCGAACCATTCGAAGCACTGAGCTAGCGGAACAGTACCGACTGAAAGGTCCAAATGAGAGAAATTTGTCGTGGAGGCAGACAAAAATGTAGGGTCCCCAGTGTTGAGGCAAACAAGATCCGCTTGGTGGAAGACGTCTATCAATAGTGAGCCATGTGGGCAAGGATGCGGAGATCCCTAAAAATGGGTGGTGGTCATTGAAGTCCCCAACCAGCAAGTAGGGGAGCAGAAGCTGACCAGGAAGATGAAGGAGATCAGCTCGTGCCACTGGTGTGGACGATGGAATGTATACAGTACAAAGAGAGAAGGCGTATCCAGAAAGGGAAAGATGGACAGCGACAGCTTGGAAGGAAGTATTTAAGGGGATTGGATGGTAATGGAGAGTATCATGGAGAAGAATCACGAGTCCTCCATGTGCTGGAGTGCCTTCAACAGAGGGGAGATCAAATCAGACTGACTGAAAATGGGGGAAAACAAAGCAATCGTGGGGACACACCTTTGTTTCCTGAAGACAGAAGATGACCGGCGAATAGGATCATAAGAGGATTGACAATTCATCCCGATTGGCTCGAATGCTGTGGATATTTCAATGAATAATGGACATAGGGTGGACAGAAAATGGAAGAATGTGACCAAGGTTGTCCTCAACTACTGCTCAGAGCTTCCGACTGACAGTGTGGAACGGCATTCAGCCGAAGGCAGAAGATCCTGATCCATAGGTTGTTCGGGAGCAGCTCCTGCCACCAGCGATTGGCCGCCAGCAGTGCACCTCGGCGACACAGAAGACGGGCGAGGGCGGTTACCGCCAGGTGAAGCTGTAGATGAGACACGTCGTGGTGGAGGAGAAGGAGAGGAACTGGGTTTCTTATTAGCCTTCTTGGAAAAGGACGTTGAGATGGAGGAGGAATCGATGGTTGTGAAGTTGAGGAACATAAAAAATCTTCACGAGTAGGCTCTTTTTTGGAAGTCCGTGTGTCTGACTTTGGGGCTCCAGATTTAGCAGAACCCGATGAAAGGTGAGACATAGAGTGAGCAGGCGAGAGTGGTGAGTTTGAACAGGCGATCGTTGCGCTGGCCGATCTGACAATTGTGGCACTAAAGGTGAGATCACAAGTCTGCATGGCTGCCTCCTTTGTTGGCCGAGGAGAGGCAAGGACAGCACTGTATTTATCTGTGTGAGGCACAGTGGGCTTTCAACTGGCGAATAACTTTCGAGCAGCAAAGGTCGACACCTTTTCCTTCACTCTGATTTCCTGAATGAGCCGTTCATCTTTAAAAATGGGAGCAATGTCTAGAGGAAGCAGCGTGGTCACCCATAAAGTTGATGCAACAAGGGGATGGAGGTGGACAAGCACCCTCATGGGCATCCTAGCCACACGTAACGCATTTGGCCGGATTGGAACAGGACTGGCTGGTATGATTGAACCGCTGACACAGATAGCAATGCGTAGGGTTTGGGATGTAAGGGAGAACGGAAATTATCTCATAGCCCACTTTTATGTTTGATAGGAGTTGAAATCTGTCAAAGGTCAAGAAGACGGTATGGGTTGGAACGATGTTCTTGTCAACCCTTTTCATGACTCGCTGAACAGCCGTTACGCCCTAGTCAGACAGGTAGTTTTGAATTTCCTTGTCGGACAATCCGTCGAGGGAGTGTGTATAAACGACCCCACGTGATGAATTTGAAGTGCGGTGCACTTCCACCCAGACAGGGAAGGTGTGTAGCAGTGAAGTACGCAGCAATTTTTGTGCCTGGAGGGCACTGACTGTTTCTAACAACAAGGTGCCATTTCATAATCGGGAACAAGACTTTACAGGACCTGCAATTGCATCTACATCTTTCTGAATAATGAAAGGGTTGACTGTGGAGAAGTCTTGACCTTCGTCCGACCAAAAAACAACAAGGAACTGTGGCAACGATGGAAGAATTGTCCGTGGCTGAGACTCATTGAACTTACGCTTGCGAGCAGACATAGTAGATGATGAGGAAACCATTGCGGAAGTATCCCCCCTGATTACCGGCATCTCTGATGGCGTGCTCCTTCCTTATTCACTCCCGCCTTAGGTGATTGTTCACACCTCAGGTCATACCTCCCGAGAAAGGACGGAGGGACCAAACGGCACTTTCGGAAAGTTTGAGCTCGGGTAATCACCCCTACCTGGGCCTGGCCGTTACCAGGGGTACGTACGTGTCCTACCTGTCTAACTGGTGCGGGGAATTACGCGTTACCCCATCACCAGCTACGCATGGGAATGCATCCAGACATGCACAGGGGCGAAAAAAGAGAAAGGGAGGAACAAAGAAAGTGAAAGGAAAGAAAAGAGGTCTCAAACACTGCAGCGGAGAAAACAGTAAAGAGAAGAGGTAAGGAAAAGAGAAGGACAAAGACTTGCCAGCAGAGAAAGCGAAGAAGAGAGACTGTTGTACAGTTACATGCATCCATCTCCGGACGTAGGCACTAAACATACTCCCAGAGGGGGAGGAAGGGAAGGAAAGAGGCGGAGGTGAGGAGAGGCGGGGGAGGAGGGGCAAGGTTGGGGGATGGGGAAGGATGCGGAAAAGGAAGGTATGCAGCCCAGAAAGGAAGGAGGGCCACATTAGCTTGGGGTCCCGTGCTTGGTACACACGTATCCACAAAAGAGTTGTGGACCCCCTGGGGGGGCGGGGGGGAGTTGGGTATTTGGTGTGGTAATGTGGGTTGTGGAAGTATTTCCAGTGAGTTATTAAGGTTTTTGTTTTTTAAATTGTTTAAATGTATGGGGTTTTTTAAAAGTCTGATTAGTTTGGTGTTTGTTGCGTGAAAATAAATCTAATTTTTTTTATTAGATATGGATATGACAGTGAAGTTCAGAGACATACCATTATGCTCTGAGATGGGTTATGATGTGATGTCTGACACAGTTTCTGCAGGCATTCGGTGTTGTGATTAAAATTTTTTAATATTATTTATCTTGGGATGGTGTGGTGTTATTTCTTGCTGTACATTTAGCTTGCCCCACCCTAAACCCTTAACTTTCCGTGGTTGTTCTGTTGGTTTCATTTTATTTTTGTTCACATTTGCTGGTGTGTGTGCGTAGTGATGTCACTGTCATTTTGAACATGCTGGAAGTGGTCGGCCATATTGATGACATCGTGTGTTAAAGGAGACGGGTGGTATTAAATGCTTCTGTGCTGCCCAAATTTCATATACCTATAACACTTACAAAACACCACCTAAACTAAAACCCCAACAACTTGAAAACCGAAAAAAAGACCATATTCACTAGATCAATTAAAACACAACAGAAAAATCATAAATATTGAACATCTGAATTACTACAGAATAAAATCAAAATAAAAATTAATTACCAACAAAAGCCCACAACAAAATCACCTAGGCTCATGCCGCACATGTAAACAAAAGAAAAAACCCAGAACAACTCAGCGAAAATAAATCAATCACTTCCAACTGCACCAACTACCCAGACTCAAATAAACCAACTTCCCAGATTTACCACAGTGACAACCAAGATTCAAATGAACCCGATACTACATGTTAAACTCAACATATCTACATGTACCACCACAGGGTGCCATCAAATACAACCATTATGTCAACATTCAAAGCAAACAGTTGGAATTGGACGTTTCCAGTGGAGCCTTTGTGAAGACTTGCACTTAACAGTTGTTAGGCCCCTAACTGGTATTAATTAATAAATATGTTCTGGTTTCTTCCTTCAATGGTCTCCATCTAAAACCCATTCTTGGTCTTGTGATTATCAGGTTGTGTCTCTGGGTTGTCTGTGTGCACCAGTTTATTGTTTCCAACACAGAACATAAATATTCTTCACTCACAATGCCACCAAAATCTTTAGAATCAATCTCTGACCATGTAGACCCAACTAAAAGAATAAAGAAACTTATGATGTTCCAGATAATCTTCATATGGATTATTAACATGTTGAATACATTATATTTCTTAAAATAAGTGTTGTACTTCTATACAGAGTAATTTGGCAGTGTTAGATATTTTGTTAGTAGAATTGGAATACCTCTCTTGGCTTGATGTTAAACCCCTTGTTATCATGAATTTCAACATGGGATGGTGCCCAGTGAAAGATTATTTATTTTCGTTATTATTAATTGACGATTGCTTACGTTTGTGGATGCTCTTCTGATTATAAAGTTTGATAGACTGGTGTTTAATCATACTTTCTGAAACTGGTGTGCAAATAGACTGGTGTTTAATCATACTTTCTGAAACTGGAGTGAAAAGTTGGTACAATGGAACGGACATGGCGTTGATAGTATTTATAGACCGTATGAAAGACAGCTTAATGCAGAGTATGAAGATATATTTCACTACTGACTATGCCACAGTGCTCTGAAACCTAAATAAAAACGGCTACCCAGAAAATTGTACATCATCTCAATACTCAAATCATTTTCCAAAACACTACAAACTATAACTAGAAACGGCCTGGTGAGGTACTTAAAAATTATAAGTACAACGGTTTTTCATCTAATACTAAAATCCGCACCCTCGTTATTGAAGCCATTGTTAGTCGATAAAAAAAGCGTAATTAAGTTTTAAAAAAATTGCAATGAAATGAATGCTGCTGGGAAGAAGATAAGTCTCTACTTGTCCAATGGAGTTTGGGGTTAAAAGGAATGTTTTATACGAGTCATCGGCTTTGGCCCGTGACGTAACGCGCATTGCTGGTGCAAATTTTTACAGTTTCGATGTTTGGCGAAGCAAAAGTATTTTAATGCAAACAATAAATAAATGTGGTTGTGGTGACAAACTGATCTGCAGTTTAGCCAGAGGTATAGTTCATGTTAGGCAGTGACAGTTTGGTTGGGAATTGGGGAAGACAACTAATGCGATACCGAAAAAAACAAAAAAAAAACATTGGTTGTCGTGACATACTGTATTTTCGCACGTTTTAAAAATCACCAATTAGCAATTACATAACGTTAGAGTCGTCATACTGTTTACCGCGTTTATCGTATGTTTCCTGAGTCATTGGTCAAAGCCAATGACCCGTGTCGAACATTCCTCTATAACCAGGATTTTTTTTTTCCTTTTTTTACATGAACGCACCTGCATAAAATTCAGAACAGCAATCACTGCAGAAAATTTTGAGCCCATGTTTTATCCTGAGTATTGCAATATTGCCGATTATTGCTAAGCCATTTCTCTGTAGTAAATTTTTCGAAACATTTTTTCGGTGCACAATGGTATGATTACTATCTGTATATGCTGTCAAACTTTCGCGCCAGAGCCACTACTGTCTACCCAAAAACAAACATTAACACTTACGAAACTTGTTATCTTTGAAATATTCGTCAAAGATACGTTTGAAAATTGCCACAATATGATGTCTGTACTGAAAAGTTCTGGATTTCCGTAAAAACTGAAGAAAATACTTCACATTTGAAAGATATTAACCGTTTCTGAATTTTTCTGTGACGCATCCACAATTATATTATGTATTTCCTTTTTCAATAAATTAATGTTAGATGAATTTCCGAATTTTTCGTTTCATTATCAATACTTACGACGAATTGAAGTTTTATATGTCTTAAAATAACTCTGAGTTTTAAACAAACAGGCGTAGTTAAATGTTTAATCCATAATTTTCATCCCATTTAAATCGAAGTTTTTGTTTCTAACATTGGTGACAGTTGGTACAAGGAATACTGGGAAAGAGTTTCATCTTGTAACGAGCCTCTTTGTTTTGAAGCCGTGCATCGGTACGTCTTTCCGGTAGTGAACTTAAGGTTTAAGGGTGTTATAGTGAAAGAAGTAAGTGAAATTAATCATGAGCGCCTGTGATTTACCATAGTCAAGTTTAGTGGTGTTTCTAGTTGATTGTTAGTGGTATTTTTTGAAAATGGATACACTATATTCATTTACACTTCCTGATTGCTGTGAAAACGTGTGCACGTGGAGTGCAATGCATATGTGTGACTCCATTATTCATGTCTTAATGTATCGTATAAAATAGTATATGGTTATGCGACACTCGAACTTTTCGTTAACGTTTGAGACGAATTGTTAGATGGTATTTATAATCACATGGAAAAAATTTGCCTGCACATGATAATGTTTACAACTTGTGTGTGCTGGAAGTTGAACTGCTGTAGTAAACTTTGAGACTTCTTCGAATGCCAGACGTAGAATGTTTTAAATAATTGAAAATAAGATTCGCACCCCAAAAGTTGGCGTAGTCAGTACGTACCGTGTTTGGTTTGTTTGTTGAAGTCACAATTAAGGAATAGTCCCATAGATGCCGTTAAAATTTCACTGTGATTGTGAGAATGTCGTGTATGTTTTTGTTCTGGATAGTGAGAACCCCAAGCCCTGGAATGCGTTGAATGATTTACATTAATACAGGTGATGCAGGTTAAAAACAATGGTTTCGGTACTTGGGTAATTGAGAAGTTTGGTTCGAACAGTTGCGCTTCTTAATATCGGGCAGTGCTTTTCTTGTGTAAGATAGTTGTAACATCGTTTGCTATTGTTTGCTTTATATCCAATACCCTACGGTGATTTGTTAATCTTTCTGAGCAGAAGCATGTGACAGTGTGGTACCGAATCTCTAGAACTTAAGATATTTTAAGAAGCTTTGCATTATTATTATTATTATTATTATTATTATTATTATTATTAGTAGTAGTAGTAGTAGTAGTAGTAGTAGTAGTAGTGTTTTCACTGTTTGTGTACTGCTCTCAACACAGTTGACACATTGCTGTCAAACTGTGTACTGTAGTTCAAGCTGTCCCATCAGATTTGTATTGTTTCCGACATAATCTGCATAAGTTGTCAGTGACTGCCAAAGTTGCTTGAACTGTTTGGTTGTTGGACTCAATGTATTCTACTGTCAGATTATGATTGTGCAAAACGAAAATGGCATTTAATTTTTGCAGTTGCGAACTCTTTATGGTTAAACAGGTAGATGATTGCAGTAGACACTTCTTGCATTTAATGAAAACTGTTTGGCAGGTCCATTCATCATGACAGACGTCGAGACCTGGGGTGATGAGGATCCGGCAGTGATGGAAACTGAAGCAACATTGCCTGTTGCTCAGCCTGCAGAACTGCCAGAAATAAAGTTATTTGGTAGATGGAGTTGTGACGATGTTCAAGTTTCAGACATGTCCCTACAGGTATTAACACCAGTACATTGCAAGTGATATTTAATTTGTTTCATGCAGGATGTAGAGAATAACATGAGATGTATGTTCATTAAATTGAACATTTACTATGTACTTCACTAATTGTGCAGGCAACAGTGAAGTGAACTAATTACTGTATTTGAAAAGGATATGGCATTTAGAAACTGATACTTTAGAAAGTGCATGGGAAACTATAGGAAGGTAACAAAATAGCTTTAAAGACAACAGGAGTTCATATTAGGATGTAAGTAGCCTACAAGAAATTTGTAAGTTTTCTTAGGAAATTTGAGTCAGTGTGTTCTGTGGTAGAGAATTCAATGGTGGAGGCTGTCATGAGAACACATTAATTTTTTTTTTTTAGATTGCTGCCCTGTTATTGTTCTGTAATTGTTATCTTAGAAATGGAATGTAAATTTGTTTTGATATACACATTTCAGCATGTTTGGGGGATAATAGGAAACTACACATCAGATTTGGACAGACAGAAAAAAACGTGTGTGTGTCCTCCCACATCCAGATATGCAACTGGGATCAGTGTGTGCCGGAAGGGCTGCACTGTTTCAATTTTAGTGTTATGTTCAATAACAAAGTACTAAATGATATACAGATGCTTGCAAAAATGCATTTTATGATGCCAAATTTTTGACATGTGGGAAATACGTTTGCTATTGAAGTTAGCTGATTATCTCAAAAGTCTTAAGACGACACCACATCTTCGTGTGGAGCTGTCAGTTTTCTAACCTGAGAATTTTTGTTAAACATGTGCATAATGGGGTGCTCAAGTGTTGAAGCACTTAAGGGGCCGCTCGTGCAGTGTCGTTACAAGAAACAGATCCCTAGGTTTCTAAGAACTAGTTATTTTTCCTGATGTGCCTACTTGTTTCTAACACTTTATGCAATGATAAGTGAACATATTAAAATGTCAGTGATACAGCTGCCTGGTGTTTATCTAAGGCTTCTCCTAAACCAGAATAAAAATCTAGATTTGCTAAATAGCACAAACAGTTTTGATTTCTTTTGAAAGGTCGCCTCTCTTGTTTCATGATTTTCGTGAAGGAAGTTCACCAGTTAAATGTTTTTGTTGTTTAGCCTGTTTATATCTTTTTTTGATCAAAAACTGTGTAAAACGTGCCCTCAACACTACTTACTCAGGCCAGAGTATTCTACAGAGCTCACTTCAAGAAACAGAGAATGCTCTCTGCTTTTGAGAAATATCTCTAGTTTTATTTATATGGAATCTGAGAATATTCTTTGAGCTGAGCAAGTTTCCCCATCCTTTCAGCCAAGCTAAGATCACACTCGGTTGGAGTATAGTCTCCAGCTCACTTTATTCATGCAAACCTGGAGAAGTTTTTTTAGAAATTTTGAGAATAAAATATATTCAGTTTTTCATAAAACCATTGCCAAGCCTTACAAACTGTTGAAGTGAACAACAATGAATGAAATTATTTCATCACTGAGACATTGTCACAGCGCAGTCTGGAGGACTGTAATGCGTTGCTCACTGCGAGGCACCTGGAAGGAGACTAAATATTGTGGCCTGTGCGCTGACAGTTGGAGATGGTTGCAGAGGACAGTAATTGGGACACCTTGTGGTATGAAGTTACACTATTGTCACATCAGCTAAATAATTGTAGATATTTTAAAAATGATAACACACACACACACATTTAACATAAAATACACCAGTAAGTAGGCACACTAAGCTTATAAGAGATAATGGATGAATGGCATTCCATGTCATCCAGTAGTTTATGGTTCCATTCGTCAGTTAATTTCTTTCCTTTCTTTATTCTGTTTTCTTCCTCTTTTCCCACTTTTTTTAAAAAAAGTTAAAGGTTACAGACAATCTGAAGTACTGCAGTTTTATTGTGCTTTATCTTTAAAGAGTATGTATCAGTAGAGAACTGAAGAGAAAAATATTTTTCTTAACACACATGTATGTTACTCTTCACCAACAGGAAAACAAAACTTTCAAAAGTCTTCCATAATCAGATAAAACAAATTGCTGTTGTACTAAAGAAAATTGTTACAGGCAAAAGTATTTGTACAGTTAATCAAATGTTTGAAAGCTGTTTGTATCATCTATTGTGCATGCCTTTGAAGGTGCAGGTAATTGACTTGATTATATTTAGAATAAATATATATTTTCCATCAGTGATAACAAAATGTTTGGTTCTTGGACTGTCAGTTTGTCAGCAATAACCATCTTCAGATCTGCAGCAAAAATGGGAAGTGAAGTACTAGTGGACAGATTACATTTTAAACATAACATATGCCATAACTAAAAATTACTAGTGCCATGGGTGTGGAAATATGCTTAAAATATGAGGACATCTGTTTTATAGCATGTCCTAATATAATAAAGTTGTAGTGCCATCTTCACAAAATCAGCTTAGCATCATTGCAAATATTTAAAATATAGTGTAAACAAAGCCTCGGTGCCTTTGAAGTCATACTGTCATTAGCACTACTGTTCATAATAAATTGCAGTACAGTAGCCACAACATATGTTCATGCTGTAAACTAAACAGATTGTGCTACTGTAAGTCTTCATATATTCGTCAATTATAAAATTTAGACAGAGCACAGCAAACGAGCAGTACAATGGGAAAAGCTTTATAGTGGACTTGCCAAATGTATGTTACCACAGTGACAAAATGTAGCAGTTAATCCTTCCACTGCTACAGACATGCTCTTCGTATTCCGCACTAAGGTGACTTGTTATGGCTGTAATGCTTGCAAGATGCTGGTGCCTATGCTGAGAGACTGCGTTAAAACTGATATGAAATACTTCCCAGATTTATTGAAAACTATTAGTTGATAAAAAATTGATTTTTGAACAACTTGGTCTGATACCTTCAGAGAAGTGCATTTCTTCTCATCTGTTACAATGTGTGGCTTCAAATTAGGTAAAACATTGCACGAAAATAGCAAGTTTGCAGGGGTAAATGTTTGTGTGTGGTTAATTTTTGCTCATACAGTAGTGAATGAACTGTGGATGAGATATTGGAATCTTATTTAAAATTGAAAGCAGAATAACATCTCATTTCATTCTCAAGTTATTGAGTTTTATATTCCAGGAAAGGTTGTATGTGAAGCACGCTTTGACATTGCGCATTTGCGAATCACTTGGTCATGAAAGTTCTTACCTCATGAATGATTCTAGATATCAAAACAAGCTTTTTGCCAGTGACAGCATGTAACGAGGCACATACGTTGCATGATAAATACTCGAAACTTCAGAATTCACCGCGATACAGAATTTACTTATCCACAGCAGGGATGTCCATAGTATTGTAGGAAAATCGGAGTATCTTATGCATGCGTCCCAACAACACCAGGCAAATGGTCTAGCAGAACATGTATAAATGCACATAGCAGCAAAAGGTTTAAAACTGAATTAAGTTAATTTAAAAAAAATAACATGCTCATGAACAATCATATGGAGCTAATAAAAATGGCCAAATGCGAGTGGGGGTCTTGCACTGAGGGTTCCATTGTGAGAATTGAGGATCTCAACAATTTTTGCCTCTTACCACTGTCAGTACTGGCTAGATATTGGTCCCAGGATTCAAAGACTATTAAAATCTCTGCTGTAGTTCCTCAGACTATCCTGGACAAACAAAAAGAAGAAAATTGGGGACTTAAGTTTGTGTATGTTGTGAGAGATGATTAATAAGACATTTTTTATTTACTTACTAAAACATGGCTACAACTTGTTATGTTTTCGTTCATTAATGTTCACCTATTACACTTTTGAGAGATGGTGAATGCAATGTGTGTTCCTACGGCAAAATATATTTCTTATGTTATATAATTTCACGATTTTGAGATTTTTTACTTCACATACTATGAGACTTTGTTCCTTGCCAAATCTAAGAATTCCAGGCCAATGGTAAGCACCCTGTACAGTCCGCTTTCACAGATTGAGGCACATATCCCCAATGAAGTTGATAGAACATCTAGGGATAAGAAGCAAAGATGATTTAAAGAAAAGACTTAAGTTGGTGCAGTTGTCAGAATAGTGTGTAGTTAAGTTGGAGGAATGTAATCGTCAGAGGGCCTCATGTACCTTGCAACATGTCATTCCAAGAAAAGTATAATAAAATAATGTATCATCACATAGCATTTTGTTCATTCAATGCATTACATAAATGGAGAAGGGCTGATCAAACCTGAGAATAAAATGAGCACTCGGCAAATTGAATGTTCAAATAACTTTTACTGGTTTGCTGCCGGGTGATGTCGTCGACCACCGTTGATATTTTGACAGGCGCACACTTTGCCATTCTCAAGGCACAAGTGCAGTTGTGCCTTGAATGGCAGGGTGTGCTCCTGTCGAAATATCAATGGTGGTCGACGTCACCTGGCAGCAAACCTGTAAGTTATTTGAAAGTAGACATTGGCTAAAAAATTGAACTTTTGTTGGCTTCTGTTTTTTAACTTTATAAATTTCGAGCTCTTCCAATAAATTGACAGCAGCGCCTTGCACCCTATGCGACAAAGCTAAGCAGATTTTGTGTACATTTTGTGATGCCACTATAGCTCTGTTATGAGGACATGTTTTAAAACAGATACCTCTCGTCATATTTAAAGTGCATGTTTCTACAGCCATGAAAATGATGATTTTTCGTTAATGGGATATTTTATTGTGTAAGAGGTAAGTTGCCCACTAGTATTTCATTTCCATTTTTTCTGTAGATGGTAATTGCTGACTGAAACTGGTAGTATGATGACAAAATGTTTTATGATGATTGAAAGAAAGATTTATTCTAACCTTCCTGGATCACGGTTTTAATCCACTACAATGTTTCGCTTATTATAGTATATGTATGTATGTTCATTCTTCAGTGGGTTATGTTTTTATCTACAGGATTACATTGCCGTCAAAGAAAAGAATGCCAAATATCTTCCCCATTCTGCTGGGCGATACGCAGCCAAGAGATTCCGCAAGGCGCAGTGCCCAATTGTGGAAAGATTAACTAATTCACTTATGATGCATGGCCGCAACAATGGAAAGAAGTTAATGGCTGTGCGCATTGTAAAGCATGCATTTGAGATCATACACCTTCTTACGGGAGAGGTATAGTTCTTATTTGTTACCATTGTGCCTGAAAAGAAACCATGTTACAATATAGATGTGTTTCATTGAAAATTTCATTTACAGAATCCGCTGCAGGTTTTAGTGTCAGCTATAATTAATTCAGGTCCACGGGAAGACTCAACACGTATCGGTAGAGCAGGAACAGTGCGTCGTCAAGCAGTTGATGTGTCTCCGTTAAGGAGAGTGAATCAGGTAAGCTGTTGTAGGAATAGATAAATACAACTTTCCTTTGGGTAAACCTAAGCATTAGTGCAGTCTAATATAACGGTTGCGACACTCACTGCTGTAAAAGTCGTTACTGTTTGACAGCTGGAGCAACACTAACGCTCCAAGCGGCAAGAAAGAATGCAAGATGTGTCATAAACATAATGTTTGTTTCGCAACAGTTTCCTATCTGATTTACGAAATATTTGAATTATTTTTTCTTCCAAGATTTGTATATCAGAAGACATAGGTGCTTGTAAGATGATTCTAATGGCTTGCTAATCTGGCTTAACAAGAAAAGGGGTGTTTTTTACATCTGGATACCATAGTCTTCAAAATTTGTCGTTCTTTACTTGATCCTTCTGACACAGTTTCTGTTGCTGTTTGTACCTAAAATGATAGGTCTTTGTTGATGATTCATATAAACCTGACACTGATAAAGCATTGAACTGGCTGCTTCTGAGCCACAGGAGTGTTTTATAGCTTTAGATGGATTGCCGAACCTGTGGCTTTTTCCTCTTCATTGTCAGTTGAGGTGGCTCATTAGTGATGTCAGTCTGGGTTCTGCATTCTGCACTAGTTTGTCTGCATTCATGAACTGGTTTTGTTCGAAGTGTAGTGAACAAAACTTAACATTGTTATAAAGATAAAAAGGGTCTTTTTTCATAAGATCTTCTCATTTGCTATTAACTAGCCATTCTGCTCCTAAAATGGAACATTAATCATTAATACACATGTAATTTGTAAGTGAATCCTCATGATACAATTTAACAACATGATGGTATATACCTCTCACTGTCCTTAGGAAACCTAAAAAAAAGTCAGACGTATCTTGTTGGCTCTACTGTAATTTATTGCACTACAGGTGCTCCTGTTTGTAAATATATGCAGAAACAAAAATAAAAAATCATTTGCTTTCATGATCATGCTGAACTTGGGAGATTTACTTAAATGTCTCTTGCACTTCTGGCCCAGTAGGCAGTAAAATGCAAAGCGAATGGTCATGACTCTTGTTAGACTGTGGTATTAGTCAAGGTGGTTCCGATGAGCTTTCCTTAATGTGAGTGGGTAGAAAAGATGTTAAAGATAAAACAGAATTTGGACTTACATTGCTCATCATATTTTTTGGTGCAACAGTTTGGTTTTGAGTTAGAGTAATAACTAGTTCAGGTAGTAGCTTAACATCAAAATTATTCTTGGTGATCAGAAATTGCAGGCGTCACACTACTTGAATTGTAGTTGTTGTTCTTAATGTAAACTTTTTGCAATTATGAATTGGCTTTAGTTTATCATCATGCTGGTAGCATTATGGCATGTATTAAATGCAGTTAGTATCATTGTTCTCACGTCATCCATTATTTCACATAGTCTTACGATGAATATGATCTCAAGTAATAGATGCACTTTGTCTTGTTTACTAGTCTACATATGTCTGTCCTTAGTGACTCACTTCTGTTTTGTTTGTTTGTGTGTGTGTGTGTGTGTGTGTGTGTGTGTGTGTGTGTGTGTGTTAGTAATATTGTCATAAATTGTGGAAATTATGAAACCTTTTACTGTTTAGGCAATCTGGTTGCTGTGTACTGGAGCAAGAGAAGCAGCTTTCAGGAATATTAAAACTATTGCAGAATGTGTTGCTGATGAACTCATTAATGCAGCAAAGGTTTGTGAAATATATTAGTTATTTACAGTTCTAAGTTAAAATTTGACAGCTCCTAACAAAGGCTTCTATTGGTTGTATGGAGAGTGTAGTTGGTAAAATTTTGATAAAGAAGCCATGTCGAGAAATGTATGGTTCAGATGTAAAATATGTTTAAATTTCGGGTCACTTCCAAATTTCCATTTCACAGTATACATGACAGTGAGCCCTTAATGGGTGTGCTCTGGAAGACCACCTCCACATGGTGACCCTCGTAATTGTTACACAAGACAGTCTTTCATATACAAAGTCCACAGTTGGACTGAAATAGCATTTGATGGACAAGCGATGTGGAAAATATACTTGATAAATACATTATGCAGCTGTACCATTTTGTTCTGTCGTTGGATATACATTCCGCCTATTATGCAAAACACTGTTTCCTCTTTGTTACCCAAACATGTTTTGTCACCATTGTGCTATCAGTGAATTTTGGTAATTGAAAAACTGTAAAAGGTGGTCATATTTTAGTTTGTAACTGATCTAGCTAAATGAGGCCTAAAGACAGTTTTTGAAGGGTTTTGTACGTACTTGGTTTTTACATTATATGGTTTTACAGAGCCATCTGTATGGTGTCCTGCCCTCTGATAGCATGTCATCTGTAAACCAGATGATGTAAATATTAATTTTATCAGTGAGTTAACACATTCCGTCATTTTTAAACATGATTTTGATGTGACTAAATGTTTTGTGTATATTTAGTTACTACTAACATTTTGTTGTGGCAGATTCTTATTATTTTACATTCTGAGACCATGCAAATACACACACATTAAATGTTCTTGGCATAATTTTTGTTTAAAAAATGCCTATTCATTTGTTTGTGAATGAGTTTAGCATTGCATTTGAATTCTCTCTCTCCCCCTCCCTCCCTCCTTTGTTTGTGCCCTTTTCTGTCAAGTCTGTAAAGTTCCTTTAATGTATTAATGTGCCTTTACATAGTGTAATGTATTCATTTAAACTTCTTTGTCTTCTGTATGTAGAAGCTTCCTTCTATTTGTTTGCAGTGTAGGCTGTGGCTGGATTTCAATATTTTTAAATGTTTCTATTGAAGGTGAGTGGTGGTTATAGGCTATGAAGTGAAGTGGTCAGCAAATGTGCTATGGGTGCTCTAACTTTCTAGGGCCCTGAATATCTCGTTTTAAAGTCCCTGCATGTTTGTGCTGTGTATATTGATTGGCAAGTGTTGTATACGAGTTCATATGTTCCTGCTCCTCTAATTGTTATGGGTGTTCTGCTCAGCCTGTGGAACATTACTCTTTGATTGTAAGTTTCCTGACTATTATGGAGTCATTGGTTCTGTTTTTGTATGGTGTGATCCAAAAGTGTGAAATGAATTTCTTGGCATAAGTTGTATATTTTATTGTGAAACTGCTAAATGTGTGTGCGCGCGCGCGCACACACACACACACACACACACACACACACACACACACACACACACACACACACACACACACAAAACTTGGCTTGGGAACCAATGAATGCCGATGAGGTTAGGACACACAACATCGTTAATACCTCTTTTTGGAAAGTGAAGAGGAATTTGTTTAAACCAACATTATATAAAGTACACTTAATGTGTGTGCAGTGCTCTCATAACAGGAAAGAATAGGAATCTGTAACAACAAAATGTGACTAATAACTAATATATACACCAAACATTTTGCCACAGCAAAATCAGATTTTTAAAAATAAAGGAATGTTAACTCATTGCTAAAATTCTCATTTGCTTAGTTTTGTTTGCAGATGACAAGCTGTCGGTGCAGGACTCCTACAGATGGTCCTGCAAAATTGTATAAAGTAACATCTAGGTTTCAAACTGTCATTAGGCCTCATTTTGGTAGATCAGTTACAACCTAAAATATAACATCTTTTTACAGTTTCTCAATAAACAAAACCCACTGGTGAGGCACAGAGGTGCCAAATTTTTGGGTAGCAAGGAAAAGGTGTTTTGTGTAGATGATGGAAACTATATTCAATAATTTTAACTGCAAGTGTGGAGGAGCTGCAAATCGAAAAGAACAACATTTGTTCTGTACTATGAAAATTAAGATTGGAAAGTGAGCTGATTGTACATCAGGCTTTATATCCAAACTACACCTTGGTTGGACATAGGTCCTATATCTTCTTTTAACAGGAATTGTAAAAGAAGCCTGTATATGTGCATTTAATGTTGTTAAACTGAGATGCACTTCGAAATTTTGGTTTGTCATGGAAAATAATGCAGTGCAGAGTAGCAAATCATAATAGTTTCTTTGCTTGTTTATTTAAACGAGATGGCATTCAACAGCAGCAGCATTTTTAAATATGTACAGAAATTTAAAACTTAGTGCAACATTAGTTTTTTATGGGTATGAAACTGTTTTGTCAAGTATGTAACATTTATATCTTGATTTCAGGGATCTTCCAACTCCTATGCTATCAAGAAGAAAGATGAACTTGAGCGTGTTGCAAAATCAAACCGTTAAAAATTGAATGAGATCAGATTGTGGTTAATAAAGTAATTTCTTCCAATGACACATTCTTTCATTTTACTTGAGAGTGCATCTCAATCTGTATCATAATGTATGGTCCTTGCTGAAGCAGAAATGTGATAAAATGCATTTGGGAAATTTTTAATAAAATTTATAGCACTTGTAGTGTCACCTAGTTGAATGTTACATATACCAGTAAAAACAGGAATTTGATGTAAAATGTTAAATGCATCGCATGTCTGCTATGGAAGAGAGTTTGTTCAAGTTTTTGCCATTACCCTTGGTGGAATATGGGGCATGTTTTTTTTGCCGTTGTTGGTGGTAGTGGTTGTGGAGGAGACAGCTGTTGAACGCTTGTGTTATATTTGATGTAACATGGCTTGAAAACATATTTTATTAAGGTATGCCAATGCAAAAAATTCAAAGTACAAAAGTAATAGATATTTAAGTGCAAAAAGTATTGCTAGGTTCTGTAACTACACTACTGGCCATCAAAATTGCTGCACCAATAAGAAAACCAGATGATAAATGGGTATTCATTGGACAAATATAATATACTAGAACTGACATGTGATTACATTTTCACGCAATTTGGGTGCATAGATCCTGAGAAACCAGTAGCCAGAACACACACCTCTGGCCGTAATAACTGCCTAGATATGCCTGGGCATTGTCAGAGCGAGCTTGGATGGCGTGTACAGGTACAGCTGCCCATGCAGCTTCAACACAATACCACAGTTTGAGAGTAGTGACTGGTGTATTGTGACGAGCCAGTTGCTCAACCAGCATTGACCAGACTTTATAATTGGTGAGAGGTCTGGAGAGTGTGCTGGCCAGGGGAGCAGTCGAACATTTTCTGTATCCAGAAAGGCCCGTACAAGACCTGCAACATGCAGTCGCGCATTATCCTGTGACATGTAGGGTTTCGCAGGGATCGAATGAAAGGTAGAGCCATGGGTCTAACACATCTGAAATGTTACGTCCACTGTTCAAAGTGCCGTAAATGTGAACAAGAGGCGACAGAAGTTTAACCAGTGGCACCCCATACCATCACGCCGGGTGATACGCTGGTATAGCAGTGACGAATACATGCTTCCAATGTGCATTCACCACGATGTCGCCAAACATGTATGCGACCATCATGAAGCCGTAAACAGAACATGGATTCATCTGAAAAACTGGCATTTTGCGATTTGTGCACCCTGGTTCGTCGCTGAGGACACCATCGCAGGCACTCCTGTCTGATGCAATGACAAGGGTAACTGCAGCCATGGTCTCAGAGCTGATAGTCCATGCTGCTGCAAACGTTGGCGAACTGTTCATGCAGATGGTTGTTGTCTTGCAAACGTCCCCATCTGTTTACTCGGGGATCGAGACGTGGCTGCATGATCCGTTACACCCATGTGGATAAGATGCCAGCCATCTCAACTGCTAGTGATACAAGGCTGTTGTGATCCAGCATGGAGTTCCGTATTACCCTCCTGAACCCACAGATTCCATATTCTGCTAACAATCTTTGGATCTCGATCGACGTGAGGAGCAATGCCGCGATACGATAAACCACAATCGCGATAGGCTACAACCCGACCTTTATCAAAGTCTGAAACGTGATGGTACGCATTTCTCCTCCTTACACGAGACATCACGACGTTTCACCAGGACCGGTCAACTTCTGTTTGTGTATGAGAAATCGGTTGGAAACTTTCCTCGGGTCAGCACATAGGTGTCGCCACTGGTGCCAACCTTGTGTGAATGCTCTGAAAACTAATCACTTGCATATCACAGCATCTTCTTCCTGTCGGTTAAATTTCGCATCTGTAGCATGTCATCTTCATGGTGTAGAAATTTCAATGGCCAGTAGTGTGTTAGGGGGACATGTTCTAGAAGATGGGACCCACCTGTTGCAAGGATGAGAGAAACATTTCAATTTATTGCTATAATTCAGTATGAGTAGGAAACAAATAAGAATGCAAGTGATTGGTGTTGGGTAGATGGTAACAGTACAGAAAGTGCCACTTATTTTATACCTGTAATTCTCAATTTTGTTTTCAAATGTAGTTCATGCAATACCATATAAAAGCTTGTTGGGTTCAAATAACTTGAGTATACAGCAGTTGTTAAATACACGGGAATGATACAAATTTTGAATAAGCATTACTTTGTTAATTTCATATAATGTTTAGTACAGAATAATATTCTGATTTAAAACTTGCAAAATTCTTGACATTTCTGCATGAGACTAGTGGTGTTTCAATTAACAATAACTGATAAATTGTCCCTAAATTTTAAGGACATGTGTACACAATATTGACAGAAAGTGTTTAGTCAACTTTGAAATTGTGTGGCAAAATACCTATGTGGAATGCATTATTTCTTTAGGAGGATAACATCCGTTGAATTATGGATTTGTAAGAAATTTTGCATAGTTGATTAACATTGAGCAGAATTATTTGAAAAAAATTTCAGAAATGGTAAAATCCTAATGACTAAAACTTCATGTGGAGCTGGTAAAGTGGAGGGTGTGGTTGATAGCTCCAGATTTAGACATATTTTAAACATGACATCAAATTGTCTGTCTGTCACTGCTTATCCATACTATAAATAATTAACAACACTGTTAGTGTGTATGTTGGCGTGCCAGTGATTGTAATTATTGTTCCTGCTGCTGGAGTATATTTGCATAATCCCAGCCTGTCTGGTAAAATAACTGACAATTAATGAAAGTAAATTGGTAAGGTTATAAAAGTTACTGATGCTCAGATCAGGACAGTCGGGTGTTCCCATCCAAAAGAATGATCTGTTTTGAGTGTTTACATGGCCGAACACTATTGTGAATCAGTCATTGTCGGTAAACATGGCAAGTCACTAATTATTTAATACTTGTTAGTCTTATAGTTAGCAAAGGAAGCAATTTTGTTTGTTTGAAAGATACATTGAGATAGAATTATGTCGTCCAATCTATTCTTCATGGTCAGTAGCAAGACTGCATATTGGTATATGGGGTGGTGCACAAAGAATGCATGAATTTCAAATTAGTATGATTGGGTTCAGTTGGATCACATATAAAATGCATTTACACCAGTACCACCTATAAGTTCTCCAATTTAATAATTGTAAATCTTCTAAAGATAACATAGGAAAGATGGCTTATTTTTTGTACAGAGACATTGTCTTTCTTTAAAGTTCTGCATAACTTTTACAAAAGTGACCTGTGAAGCAGGAACAGTTTCTTCGTGTAATGCATCATTCAGGTTGTTGAATGAATAATGTTTGCTGCAGTGAACTTTGAGTTTCAAATGATCCCACAAGTTGTTGCATACCCACAGATCTGTCGAGTGTATAGGCCAGTGGAGATCTCTGAAGTGAGAGACCAAGTTTAGAGGAAATATTTCCAATGTTAGCCATGTGAGCTGCTTCTGCCATGTTGATCCCCAAAGTCTCAAGTTGTGGCTGTAAAAAATTGTGTAGCATCAGTGCAACATAATGTCCAGAATTTACTGTTACACTAGTGCCATCCTCAAAAAGATAAGGCCCAAAGATCCTCACTTCGGAAACCCCATATCACATGACCACCTTGGCACTGTACAGTGGTTTAGGATGCAATTCTTTGGGTTGTCTGCTGTCCAGTAGCAACAGTTTTGCTTGCTTACAGGATTGTCAGAGGGAACATGAGCTTCAGTGCTCATCATTAACAAAAGTCACCAATAGCAAGCATTTTCTCATAAAACTGCCTCTTTTTGTCAAAATTACATTAGTTAAGCTTCTGAATGATCATAATTTTATAAGGACAGAATAGTGACACAGTTCAGGATGCACTGTAGCAAAGGATGAGATGTCTTAAACTCAGCACACTGCCTAATACAACAGCTAGGACAAAGAACAGATGCTCTTGTTCTGTCAATATTTTCTAGAGTTTACATCATGACCAGTCAACTTCTTTTTCGTAACTGATCCAGTTCTGCGAAAAGTTAATCCAACAAAGTATTATGTGGTGATCAGATATCAATCATGCTCAACATTGAAGTGTGTATGGAAAAGCCATTGTAGAGTGATAATATGCATTACATTTCACATGTTAGAGAATAAAAACAAGATACTGAAGTCTATTGCACCATTGTTAGTGAAACTGGATCCTCTAACTGGCAGAATAACAACGCTTGAAGTTGATTGATTTGTCCCCTCCGCAACTGAAATCAGAGTGTTCATTTCACACCACCCTGTATGTATAGTGGACTGCATCTGAAATGTCTCTGAAAATACTGTGGATGAATTATCTTGTGTTATTGAAAACAAAATACAACAGTACATAACCTTTTCTGGTACATTGGTAGATAACCAATATGTAATTTGTAGACAATCAGCCCTAACCTTCTCAATATCATTACTACCACTGATGTAAAGACATATTTTGCATTTGTTTTCTTTGATTTATCTTTTCAGTGGTGTGTGCACGCTATGAATAATGTAAAGGCAATGACTCATTGTGCAGTTAGCACATTGAGCAGTCTACAGGCACACAAAAATCTTCAATTAACTAAAAACATAATTACAAATGCATGGCTACATTTTTCCTGGCTAGCTACTTTGTCCCTATGCTTCATTCTATATTTGATCTCCATTTGCCCAGAACTGATGTATAGATCCTGCATATATGTCATTTTCACACAGATTTGGCATAGAATGTTGATTGCTTCCATCATCTACTTCTGCACCCTGAATTAATCCCCATGGATATTGCCAAGGAAAGGCAAAGCTTTGTGTACAGGAGACAAGTCTGTGGATGTGCAATAGTCACATGTGCTAGTCACTGTAATTTTCTCCAGGCACCCCTCTTGTGCTAATACTAACTTCCTCCCTTTTGCACTTCCTGTGGGTAGTGCTTTTGTAATTTTTTTTTAGTGAAACTCAGCAATAACTTACAAATGTGGAAGCTATTGCACATGCATGTATTGTAGCAGTTACCCTGTCACATTTTAAGGAAGAGCTTCTGTCCATAAGATATGTGATTGCCTCAAAGACTTCTTAAGTAATAGAACACAGTATGTTCTCAACAACAAATGTTCTCCAGGTAGAAGGGTATCATCATTAGTGCCATAGAGTATGATAGGAATTCTCTTATTGTCTATATATGAGGAATATCCAGAAAGTAAGTTTATGAGACAGTGGTACCACCCTGCACACTGAAACAAATGATGGTAACGGTCATCAGTTGCATCACAACTCCGTTGTAGTGGTGGTTAAAGATGATCACTCTCATTCCATCTCCTGTCAAGCGTGAAGTGAGTATCTAGGGCACAAGTGCTGCCACAATTCATCGAAAATTGTGTAATTTTATAGGGAGGAGGTTATGTAATATCAACATGTGACAAAATGGGCATGGAAATTCATGAAGAGAGAAGTGAACACCTGTGTATGGTAACTGATCTAGTGTAAAAGCTTATAGAGCATATTTCTCTTAATCGCCTGTGACCATTGGTGACCTGTACAAACTGTGTGCTGATGTTTCTCGAATCATTGTTAATGAAGTCATGAGTGATCAACTAGGACATCACAAGTTGTTTGTGCAATGGGTTCTGAAAATGCTTACTGCAGAACACAGTCAAGGTCATGTGAGAGCTTCTTGATTGTTTTGCAAGTCACTGAGACTCATCTTGACTCCTTATTGATGGGGGTGAAGCAGAGCCCTCAGAACAAGTGCAGTGGCACTGCAGTTGTTTGACCTAAACAAAAAATTCAAAACTCAGCAGTCAGCTTGAAAAGTTATGGTAACTGTATTCTGGGGAAAAAAGGGGCTCTTCGTATCGAATTCTTGTTGAGAGGTGAAACGACAATTGTGCATGATACCGAGATACCCTCAAGAGACTTGAATGCTGATGTAAGTCTGCCTCTTTCATCAGAACACTAGGCTGGAAAACACTTCCGTGGCGATGAGGTGCAAATGGAAATGAAATGGTTTTAAGGATGTAACAGTAAACATTGACACAAGTATTAAAAAAACTTGCCCGTCCTACGATTGACAAACACTTTGAAGTAAATGGTGGTTGTGTGGAAAAATGATGTAATGTGTATGCTACTGTGCTGTTTGTTTTATTGAAATGTATGCATTTATGTTAGCGTAAATATGTGGCTGTACCATTGCAAAGTGATATGAAATAAAATGAATACATTAGAATGGTTGTAGTGAAGGCAAACATTCGACTTCAGTTTACTGGAAGAACTTTAGGAAACTGTTGCATGTATAAAGGGGTGTGCATATAGAGCATTGATGCAACCTATTCCTGAGTACTGCTTGAGAGTTTGGGATTCCCATCGTGTCGGATGAAAGGAACACATCAAAGCAAATCAGAAGTGTCTCTAGATTTGTTACCGGCAGATTTGGTATTCACACGAGTGTTAGATGCTTTGTGAAGCCAAATGGGGATCTCTGGAGGGAAGACTACGTTCTTCTTGTGGAACATTAGTAAGAGAAGGAGAACTGGCTTTCACAGTTGACTGCTGAATGTGTCTGCTGCTGTCAACATATATTTGGAATAAGTAACATGAAAGGCTTGTGCAGAGGCCTATTGAGATTCTCCCTCAGTCTACTTTTTAAGAGGAACAGGAAAGAAAATGACTAGTAGTGGTACAGGATACCGTCTGCTATGCACTGTGGAATAGCTTGCAGAGTATTTATGTAACTGTTGAAAACTCTACCACATATTATAGAACATAACCATATTTTGAGAGAACCCAACAATTTAATTTCAGAATGGATACTGGATTCACTAAATGTTTCAATTTGCTTATTAGCTATTGGGACTATTGTAACTAGCGAAGGGCAGAGTGTCTGGGGGCATCCTGTTTCAAAAGTCTGCTACTTTGAAACATATTTTGAATCCCAATTTCTGTAGTGTTGTCATTACTGTCATATCCAGGTACAGATTTTGGAAAAACTGTTTGGATAAAGTTCATGTTTTGGCCCATTAAGTCAACTAAGTTTTTCTTAAAAAAATATACAAAGGGACACATTTTTGAACCACCATAAGTCTCTCACTGCAAGGCTGAAGTTTGATATTTAGCTCAAAGGTGCCTACAATGATCCCCTGTCATGCAAAAGTGTGGCACCCTGCAATGTCACCATTGGGCTCAGTGACACTTCTGACAGCAAGGTGTCAACACAAGAAAAAATGGCCAGAACTCGGAAGTTTGTGTAAGGTGGCTTAATGTTGTTACACTAGCACAAAATTACTTCCACCATAATTCTGCCCAGCACCACTGCGGACATGTCACATTATAGGAAAGTCATGCCCCTCCTTACCCACATGTCACTCTTTCGTATGACACTTCTGTGATGGTCAGCACTGCAATGCTTAGGTTGAAATCACACAGGTTTTCTAGTGGGTGGCCAAACTAAACCTTTCTCTCTCTCTCTCTCTCTCTCTCTCTCTCTCTCTCTCTCTCTCTCTCTCTCTCTCTCTCTCTCTTTTTTTTTTTTTTCACTTAACATCTTGCTGTTTGAAGCATTGCAGCACCTGAGGGTGACATCGCAGAAGTTCAACTTCTGAGCCAAATTTCAAATTGTGTAGTGGGAAACATGATTTTAGAAAAAGTGACTTTAACTGTGTTGTGCAGTGTACTCGAGCACTTTTGTTGATGTCCTGTATTTTTATTATTGCTTTCCTATACTATTATGGCATTTGGCAAGCGTATGTGGTGAATTAAGATGGTGAGTAGGACAACAGTTCATTATATTCTGTACCTGTATTACCTGAAATGCTTTGTCTGCTTCCTCTTATATTTCAGCTAAAATATGGGGGAGCAGTTTCCAAGAAAGATGGACCTCTGCACTAATACATCCTGCACTTAAATCCACACACATTATAAAAGTGTGTTCAAAACCTTTGGACGATTACATTCACACTTGGTTCACACACCCTTTGCTGTAAAGTAACAACTGCTGTGGGTGTAAAACCACCTATCAATCATGATGTAATTCAGGAGATAAAACGTAAACAGTGAGAGGTGTGGAAAAACTGTTGTATAATGCATGATGTTTAAATTTATTAATTCCTTGTCTTTTATGAACAGTTATATATTTTCAGTCTGATAGCTCCAAGCAGACACCATCATAACCAGGGGATTTTAATACTCATATTGGAGATAGCGTACCCCCATGAACCATGGACTATGCCGTTGATTGGGAGGCATGCGTGCCTCAGCGATACAGGTGGCTGTACCATAGGTGCAACCACAACGGAGGGGTATCTGTTGAGAGGCCAGACAAACGTGTGCTTCCTGAAGAGGGCAGCAGCCTTTTCAGTAGTTGCAGGGGCAACAGTCTGGATGATTGACTGATCTGGCCTTGCAACACTAACCAAAACGGCCTTACTGTGAACGGCTGAAAGCAAGGGGAAACTACAGCCGTAATTTTACCCAAGGGCATGCAGCTTTACTGTATGATTAGATGATGGTGGTGTCCTCTTGGGTAAAATAGTCCCCCATTCGGATCTCCAGGCGGGAACTACTCAAGAGGATGCCGTTATCAGGAGAAAGAAAACTGGTGTTCTACGGATCGGAGTGTGGAATGTCAGATCCCTTAATTGGGCAGGTAGGTTGGAAAATTTAAAAAGGGAAATGGATAGGTTGAAGTTAGATATTGTAGGAATTAGTGAAGTTCGGTGGCAGGAGGAACAATACTTCTGGTCAGGTGAATACAGGGTTATAAATACAAAATCAAATAGGGGTAATGCAGGAGTAGGTTCAATAATAAATAAAAAAATAGCAGTTCGGGTAAGCTACTACAAACAGCACAGTGAACGCATTATTTTGGCCAAGATAGACATGTAGCCCACGCCTACTACAGTAGTACAAGTTTAATTGCCAACTAGCTCTGCAGATGATGATGAAATTGATGAAATATATGATGAGATAAAAGAAATTATTCAGGTAGTGAAGGGAGATGAAAATTTAATAGTCGGTAGGAAAAGGGAGAGAAGGGAACAGGTGGGTGAATATGGATTGGGGCTAAGAAATGAAAGAGGAAGCTGTCTGGTAGAATTTTGCACAGAGCATAACTTAATCATAGCTAACACTTTGTTCAAGAATCATAAAATAATTTTCTATACATGGAAGAATCCTGGCGATACTATTAGGTATCAGATAGATTATATAATAGTAAGACAGAGATTTAGGGATCAGGTTTTAAATTGTAGGACATTTCCATGGGCAGATGTGGACTCTGACCACAATCTATTGGTTATGACCTTAGATTAAAACTGAAGAAACTGCAAAAAGGTGGGATTTTAAGGAGATGGCACCTGAATAAACTGACTAAACCAGAGGTTGTACAGAGTTTCAGGGAGAGCATAAGGGAAAAATTGACAGGAATGGGGGAAAGAAATACAGGAGAAAAAGAATGGGTAGCTCTGAGGGATGAAGTAGAGAAGGCAGCAGAGGATCAAGTAGGTAAAAAGACGAGGGTTAGTCGAAATCCTTGGATAACAGAAGATATATTGAATGTAATTGATGAAAGGAGAAAATATAAAAATGAAGCAGGCAAAAAGGAATACAAACGTCTCCAAAATGAGATCGACAGGAAGTGCAAAATGGCTAAGCAGGGATGGCTAGAGGACAAATGTAAGGATGTAGAGGCTTATCTAACTAGGGGTAAGATAGATACTGCCCACAGGAAAATTAAAGATACCTTTTGAGAAAAGAGAACCACTTGTGTGAATATTAAGAGCTCAGGCGGAAACCCAGTTCTGAGCAAAGAAGGGAAAGCAGAAAGGTGGAAGGAGTATATAGAGGGTCTATACAAGGGCGATATACTTGAGGACAATATTATGGAAATAGAAGAGGATATAGATGAAGATTAAATGGGAGATATGATACTGCGTGAAGAGTTTGACAGAGCACTGAAAAACTTAATTTGAAACAAGGCCACAGGAGTAGACAACATTCCATTATAACTACTGACGGCCTTGGGAGAGCCAGTCCTGAGAAAACTCTTACCATCTGATGAACAAGATGTATGAGACAGGCGAAATACCCTCAGACTTCAAGAAGAATATAATAATTCCAATCCCAAAGAAAGCAGGTGTTGACAGATGTGAAAATTACGGAGCTATCAGTTTAATAAGTCACAGCTGCAAAATTCTAATGCGAATTCCTTAGACGAATGGAAAAACTTTTAGAAGCCGACCTTGGCGAAGATCAGTTTGGATTCCGCAGAAATGTTGGAACATGTGAGGCAATACTGACCCTACGACTTATCTTAGAAAATGGATTAAAGAAAGGCAAACATACATTTCTAGCATTTGTAGACTTAGAGTAATACTGGAATACTCTCAAATTCTAATGGTGGCAGGGGTAGAATACAGGGACAAAAGGCTATTTACAATTTGCACAGAAACCAGATGGCAGTAATAAGAGTCGAGGTGCATGAAAGGGAAGGAGCGGTTGGGAAGGGAGTGAGACAGTGTTGTAGCCTCTCCCCGATGTTATTCAATCTGTATATTGAGCAAGCAGTAAAGGAAACAAAAGAAAAATTCGGCGTAGGAATTAAAAGTCCATGGAGAAGAAATAAAAACGTTGAGGTTCGCTGATGACATTGTAATTATGTCAGAGACAGCAAAGGACTTGGAAGAGCTGTTGTACGGAATGGATAGTGTCTTGAAAGGAGGATTTAAGATGAACATCAACAAAAGCAAAACGAGGATAATGGAATGTAGTCGAATGAAGTTGGGTGATGCTGAGGGAATTAGATTAATAAATGAGAGACTTAAAGCAGTAACTGCGTTTTGCTATTTGGGGAGCAAAATAACTGATGATGGTCGAAGTAGAGAGGATATAAAATGTAGACTGGCAATGGCAAGGAAAGCGTTTCTGAAGAAGAGAAATTTGTTAACATCGAATATAGATCTATGTATCAGGAAGTCGTTTCTGAAAGTATTTGTTTGGAGTGTAGCCATGTATGGAAGTGAAACATGGACGATAACTAGTTTGGACAAGAAGAGAATAGAAGCTTTCGAAATGTGGTGCTACAGAAGAATACTGAAGATAAGGTGGATAGATCACGTAACTAATGAGGAGGTATTGAATAGGATTGGGGAGAAGAGAAGTTTGTGGCACAACTTGACTAGAAGAAGGGATCGGTTGGTAGGACATGTTTTGAGGCATCAAGGGATCACAAATTTAGCATTGGAGGGCAGCGTGGAGGGTAAAAATCGTAGAGGGAGACCGAGAGATGAGTACACTAAGCAGATTCAGAAGGATGTAGGTTGCAGTAGGTACTGGGAGATGAAGCAGCTTGCACAGGATAGAGTAGCATGGAGAGCTGCATCAAACCAGCCTCAGGACTGAAGAGAACAACAACATTGTAGATAGTGTCATTCCTGGAGTCAAAGGATTTAATAAGATTTTCTAAATGATATGGGTGAGATTATGCTCAAGCAGCAAATTGAAGATGAATATTACCTTCTGTGATTAGAAAGAGCAGTATAAATACTTTACATAACGCAAGACTTCATAAATCTAAAATATATTACATTGTTACAAACATGATCATGAGTACCTGGTCAGTGCTAGATGTTAGGATTTTATACTCTTCCAACATAGGGAATGATTACATACTACTTGTGGCAAAAAATCATATTGTATGTAGGAAGGAAAAAAGTTGCTAAAGAACTAGTCTTAAAATAGGAAAAGTAGCCGTTGTGGAGTGAAAGCACAAATTTTAGATAAGATATGACTAGCAGAGAAAATGAAAGAGAAATCCATTAATGCAGAAGAAGGAAATCAAAACATTGAAGCAGCAGCTCCAGTAACACATAGGTACCCAAGTTGTAAAGCAAGAGAGGAAAACAGTACCATGGTTTTACAAAGAGGTTAACAAATTTGGAGAGTATGACTGCAGAGGAAAAACACGAAATTTTGAGTGTGAACAACATAACTAAGGACTCGTGAATTAAATAGTTAAGAGTTGTATAAAGATGTAACTGTTTCGAAAGCAAAGGTATTTCCATGGCATAGCTGAAACTAGTGCGATAATGTTTTATAGATGAGGAAAATTAATGAATATCCAGAGACTGAATTTATCCAGTGGTTCCAGGTGGGACGGATTGCAATATCACACACTTTTCAAGATTGATAGCTTGCTCTTAAAGGAGTATCATTTTTACATGCTGATCAGGAATCAAGCAAAATCAAGTCACTGATCGGCTATTGGCCAAAAGCAAGACTCATAGTTTCAGTTCTCTTCCACTTATTGTCCCATTATTGCGCGCGCGCCCACACACACACACACACACACACACACACACACACACACACACACACAGGTGAAAGTACTAGAAAAGAATGTAAAGTGTTAATAAGTAGGTACAGAAGAGAGTGCATCAATGGAATGAACAGATAGACAGAATGGATGAGCAGAAGATTATGAAAATCGTAAAAAAAAAAAATTGAACGTCCAAGGAAAAGAGCGACAACCTCAGTGTGGATTGAGGGGTACCAAATAAAGGAAACAGGCTTTTTAACCTAGAATGAAGAGGAAGAAGAGGACAAAGACTGCTTTAGTACTAACTCTGTTTGCCTCTTTCGCAGACAGTATCCACATATGCTGCTGAAGGTGCCTACTCAAGTATATCATTGCGCGACACACAATTCAAGAAATATGTCAGAAACACAGATGCGTGAAAAAAAAATGCCGTGTGACGCATGGAGTTTTAATACATTTCTTCTTCAGTACTAAGACAATCCTACAGTCGAGTCAGCTTAAGTAAATTGTGACAACTGGCAGCGCTTTTGACAGCTTTCGACTGCAAAGCGCGTATTGTAGGTACGCCTATACAGCATGGATCTCATTAAATACCATAGTGTAGACTACACCCTGAACGATAAATTCCTTTTAACAGAGGTCACACCAGAGGTTTTATCTCTTGTAAATAATTTTAGACCCTCTGATAGTGAAGATATATATGGTATTTCTTTTAATATGTTAAAAAAAGATAATTGGCTACATAGTATATCCTCTTATTTTATGTATAAATAGATGTCTAATTGAAGGAGTATTCCCAGAAGTATTAAAATTATCTAGGGTAGTAACCATTTACAAGAAAGGAGATAAAATTGCCCATCTAGCTATCGCCCAATATCCCTGACACCTATTTTATCTAAAGTTTTGGAATCCATCATCAACTCCCAGTTGTGTGTTATCTGACATGTAATAACATTATCACTGCGGTACAGTTAGGCTTTAGGTAGGGCAAATCCACAGTTCATGCCATTGACTCCCTGATTCAAAAAGTACTTAATGCTTATGAAGGAAAAAATTTTGCTCAGGCTACCTTTTGTGATCTTAGCAAAACCTTCGATTCTGTGGAGCATATTTCACTCCTCAACAAACTAGTTTACTACGGAATCACAAACAGTGAAGTTGACAACATTTTTGAATCTTTCCTCAGCAACCGTAGACAATTTTTTTGTATTGGTAAATAGAGATCACAGCTAGCTGAAGTGCGGTGTGCCACAAGGCTCAGTATTAGGACCTCTGCTATTTATCCTAATGACAAACGATCTACTATATTACATAAATACTCACTCCATTCTCTATGCAGACGATACCCCTTTTTTTCAATATCAGCTCAGACATTGATATGCTCCAAATTGTGGCAAACGACAATATCACAGGCATCAGTCTGGTTCCGAGCTAATGGGTTCCTGCTTAATGAGAGTAAAACTCAAAAGGTTGTATTTAGTTTGAGATATCCGCCAGTAGAAGACTTCAAGAATAGTGTTAAGTTCTTAGGTATTGTTATAGATAGTAAATTGACTTCGGAGTCACATACTAAATACATTAGTGCAAGGCTGTCTAGAGTGGTGTATTTGCTAAAGAATTTAAAAAACCATGTACCTGCGGCCTATGTAAGATCAGTCTACTTTGCTTTTTTTTTTTCAAAGTATTATATCTTGTTGTCTTCAGTCCTGAGACTGGTTTGATGCAGCTCTCCATGCTACTCTATCCTGTGCAAGCTGCTTCATCTCCCAGTACCTACTGCAACCTACATCCTTCTGAATCTGCTTAGTGTACTCATCTCTCGGTCTCCCTCTACGATTTTTACCCTCCACGCTGCCCTCCAATGCTAAATTTGTGATCCCTTGATGCCTCAAAACATGTCCTACCAACCGATCCCTTCTTCTAGTCAAGTTGTGCCACAAACTTCTCTTCTCCCCAATCCTATTCAATACCTCCTCATTAGTTACGTGATCTATCCACCTTATCTTCAGTATTCTTCTGTAGCACCACATTTCGAAAGCTTCTATTCTCTTCTTGTCCAAACTAGTTATCGTCCATGTTTCACTTCCATACATGGCTACACTCCAAACAAATACTTTCAGAAACGACTTCCTGATACATAGATCTATATTCGATGTTAACAAATTTCTCTTCTTCAGAAACGCTTTCCTTGCCATTGCCAGTCTACATTTTATATCCTCTCTACTTCGACCATCATCAGTTATTTTACTTCCTAAATAGCAAAACTCCTTTACTACTTTAAGTGTCTCATTTCCTAATCTAATTCCCTCAGCATCACCCGATTTAATTTGACTACATTCCATTATCCTCGTTTTGCTTTTGTTAATGTTCATCTTATATCCTCCTTTCAAGACACTGTCCATTCCGTTCAACTGCTCTTCCAAGTCCTTTGCCGTCTCTGACAGAATTACAATGTCATCGGCGAACCTCAAAGTTTTTACTTCTTCTCCATGAATTTTAATACCTACTCCAAATTTTTCTTTTGTTTCCTTTACTGCTTGCTCAATATACAGATTGAATAACATCGGGGAGAGGCTACAACCCTGTCTCACTCCTTTCCCAACCACTGCTTCCCTTTCATGCCCCTCGACTCTTATTACTGCCATCTGGTTTCTGTACAAATTATAAATAGCCTTTCGCTCCCTGTATTTTATCCCTGCCACCTTTAGAATTTGAAAAAGAGTATTCCAGTCAACATTGTCAAAAGCTTTCTCTAAGTCTACAAATGCTAGAAACGTAGGTTTGCCTTTTCTTAATCTTTCTTCTAAAATAAGTCGTAAGGTCAGTATTGCCTCACGTGTTCCAACATTTCGACGGAATCCAAACTGATCCTCCCTGAGGTCTGCATCTACCAGTTTTTCCATTCGTCTGTAAAGAATTCGCGTTAGTATTTTGCAGCCGTGGCTTATTAAACTGATAGTTCGGTAATTTCCACATCTGTCAGCACCTGCTTTCTTTGGGATTGGAATTATTATATTCTTCTTGATGTCTGAGGGTATTTCGCCTGTCTCACACATCTTGCTCACCAGCTGGTAGAGTTTTGTCATGACTGGCTCTCCCAAGGCCGTCAGTAGTTCTAATGGAATGTTGTCTACTCCGGGGGCCTTGTTTCGACTCAGGTCTTTCAGTGCTCTGTCAAACTCTTCACGCAGTATCGTATCTCCCATTTCGTCTTCATCTACATCCTCTTCTATTTCCATAATATTGTCCTCAAGTACATCGCCCTTGTATAAACCTTCAATATACTCCTTCCACCTTTCTACCTTCCCTTCTTTGCTTAGAACTGGGCTGCCATCTGAGCTCTTGATATTCATACACGTGGTTCTCTTCTCTCCAAAGGTTTCTTTAATTTTCCTGTAGGCAGTATCTATCTTACCCCTAGTGAGATAAGCTTCTACATCCTTACATTTGTCCTCTAGCCATCCCTGTTTAGCCATTTTGCACTTCCTGTCGATCTCATTTTTGAGACGTTTGTATTCCTTTTTGCCTGCTTCATTTACTGCATTTTTATATTTTCTCCTTTCATCAATTAAATTCAATATTTCTTCTGTAACCCAAGGATTTCTAGCAGCCCTCGTCTTTGTACCTACTTTATCCTCTGCTGCCTTCACTACTACATCCCTCAGAGCTACCCATTCTTCTTCTACTGTATTTCTTTCCCCTATTCCTGTCAATTGTTCCCTTATGCTCTCTCTGAAACTCTGTACAACCTCTGGTTCTTTCAGTTTATCCAGGTCCCATCTCCTTAATTTCTCACATTTTTGCAGTTTCTTCAGTTTTAATCTACAGGTCATAACCAATAGATTGTGGTCAGAGTCCACATCTCCCCCTGGAAATGTCTTACAGCTTAAAACCTGGTTCCTAAATCTCTGTCTTACCATTATATAATCTATCTGATACCTTTTAGTATCTCCATGATTCTTCCACGTATACAACCTTCTTTCATGATTCTTAAACCAAGTGTTAGCTATGATTAAGTTGTGCTCTGTGCAAAATTCTACTAGGCGGCTTCCTCTTTCATTTCTTAGCCCCAATCCATATTCACCTACTATGTTTCCTTCTCTCCCTTTTCCTACACTCGAATTCCAGTCACCCATTACTATTAAATTTTCGTCTCCATTCACTATCTGAATAATTTCTTTTATTTCATCGTACATTTCTTCAATTTCTTCATCATCTGCAGAGCTAGTTGGCATATAAACTTGTACTACTGTAGTAGGTGTGGGCTTCGTATCTATCTTGGCCACAATAATGCATTCACTATGCTGTTTGTAGTAGCTTACCCGCATTCCTATTTTCCTATTCATTATTAAACCTACTCCTGCATTACCCCTATTTGATTTTGTGTTTATAACCCTGTAGTCACCTGACCAGAAGTCTTGTTCCTCCTGCCACCGAACTTCACTAATTCCCACTATATCTAACTTTAACCTATCCATTTCCCTTTTTAAATTTTCTAACCTACCTGCCCGATTAAGGGATCTGACATTCCACGCTCCGATCCGTAGAACGCCAGTTTTCTTTCTCCTGATAATGACATCCTCCTGAGTAGTCCCCGCCCGGAGATCCGAATGGGGGACTATTTTACCTCTGGAATATTTTACCCAAGAGGATGCCATCATCATTTAATCATACAGTAAAGCTGCATGTCCTCGGGAAAAATTACGGCTGTAGTTTCCCCTTGCTTTCAGCCGTTCGCAGTACCAGCACAGCAAGGCCGTTTTGGTTAATGTTGCAAGGCCAGATCAGTCAATCATCCAGACTGTTGCCCCTGCAACTACTGAAAAGGCTGCTGCCCCTCTTCAGGAACCACACGTTTGTCTGGCCTCTCAACAGATACCCCTCCGTTATGGTTGCACCTACGGTACGGCCATCTGTATCGCTGAGGCACGCAAGCCTCCCCACCAACGGCAAGGTCCATGGTTCATGGGGGGAGGTATTATATCTTATGGGCTTTTAATATGGGGCAATAGCTCACACCTTCAGGACATTTTGGCACTTCAGAAGAAAGTAATTCGAATTATCACCAACAGTGATAAACTGGCCCACTGCAAACCACTGTTTATCAACTTAAAGTATTAACTGTTATAAACGTGTATATTAATTATCAGAATACCAGTGCAGAAGAGATGTACACTCTCATGGAACCAGAAATAGTAGCAATCTTGACATGCCTTACTACAGATTATCCAAGTCATTGAATAGCTACGAAGTGGTGAGTATGAAGATGTTTAATAATTTGCCACTAGAATGGGTAAAAGCTCCATTTGATTTATCTTAAGACAAATTGTTCAGTTGGTTAGCTGCAAATTCATACTACTCACTTCAGGAATTTTACGACTGTAAAATGTCATAGTGGTACCGATTTGGAGAGTGCAGCATAATTTATTTAACTGAATCAGTTATGATAGAATGTTTTCATATTATTTCTATTTAAATATTGTATTTTATGTAAAACCTATGTCACATATTGATCTTTAACCCAAGTATATATGCTGTACAACTTGTATATGTGTAACTCGATTTTGTCAATTGCTGTAATAGCTAAACGACAATAAAATGTCATTCATTCATTCGTTGTTATCGAGACGTTTACAAAAGCGCGTTCTAGATACGCGAAGCAACCGCGCCTAGCGTACAGAATCTGTCCGAAATACTGTGCTTCTATATTTTTATATTATGCATCTGTCTTTGTATGGAAATAAAATTTCTTAAATATTACATTACAAAGACAACTCATTTTTTGGTTTCGTTTCTGTTAGAAAATTAGCGAAATGAATATCTGGGCAATGGCGGGCTGTCAGCTAATAGAAGATAAGTCAGACAGATCCTGGTAAGAAATCAGAAATGTTAACGCCAGTGACCTTCAAGATACTCTAGAAAGCATTACTGAACAGAGTGGAAAAGCAACAAAATTTCTGAAGGGCAGTTCATGTGTGAAGTAGATCTTTAATATAAATCTGGACCGTCTATCAAAAACATAAATGCAAGAATTTCGTGCTCACATTCATAGACTCAAAGAAAACATGTGATTCAGTAAATAGATCAACACTGTTTCAACTTTTGGTGAAGATGATCTTTGACAGATAATCCAGTGAACTAACCCATCATCCAACATCAAATTCAGAGGAAACCATTCTCTACAACTTCAAAGATAGAACCCAGAATCGGACCTGGAGGCAGACTCCAGAAATTAGAAATGAGCCCAGAACACTCGCTTTAAACTTGCCGACGAGTCCTGTGGCGTCATTGTTGCTCGGAGACACTCCGCCGCTGCTCACTTGTCACGTTGACTCGGTTTTGAGGACAACTTTGCTCGTCTCGCTCACAACAAATCCCTTAATTGCAAGGTGGCAAGTTCGATCTTTAGTAAGGCTCAGTTGAATGTGTTGTGTTGACAATTATGAAAAGAATTAGCTGTTAATGACTCACCATGAGCAGCCGGAGTGCGACAGAAAATGAGCGTCGGGAGGTGCAGTCATCAACCTTCATGGGCTGTATGTATTACACTTCTCAAACTGTACATGGGCGACATTCAGGAAACCATTAACTTAGACCATGAACACCGAATGAAAAGTGGTGCTCCACAGTGATCACAAAGGTTCACATCATCAAGATCGGCGAACTCCTTGGGAGTTACAAATAATGAAAGGCGTTGGGCTAGATAACCACTCTTAACGAATCCATATAGAATCATATTGGTGTTATGTGGTGATGAGAACTGATGGCATGCAAAACAATGCAAAACAGTCTGTCATGGAGCTTATTGTGAAACTGACTATGCTTTAACGCATAGCTGCAGACATTGTGGTAGCATGTTTTATAGGCACGAAAAAAAAAAAAAAATAAAAGGCATTCAGAGACTGAATTTGTTCAGTGGTTCCAGGTGGTACGAATTATCAGGAGATACAAATTGCTTTAAAGGAGTATGATTTTCATATGCAGACCAGAAATCAAGCAAAAGCAAGTTAATTTGACCAGCTGTTGGCCAACCATAGTTGCTCACACCATAGTTGTAATTATCTTTTGCCGATTTTCCCACTCTTGGTTGCTGTGACGTAAATACTGCATACTTGCTGGGAAGATACTTTTTCAATAACACTATTTCTTGATAAATCAAAATGAAAAGTATTTGCCATATATCGATTGGTCAATCAAAGATAAGAGTCTCTGAGGACAATGACATAATTACGCTCTTCAATTATTAGCTTTAGTAGTAGTCTTCTTTTCTGTTCTTGTTCGTCATAAAGTGCGGATGTACACTCCTGGAAATGGAAAAAAAAGAACACATTGACACCGGTGTGTCAGACCCACCATACTTGCTCCGGACACTGCGAGAGGGCTGTACAAGCAATGATCACACGCACGGCACAGCGGACACACCAGGAACCGCGGTGTTGGCCGTCGAATGGCGCTAGCTGCGCAGCATTTGTGTACCGCCGCCGTCAGTGTCAGCCAGTTTGCCGTGGCATACGGAGTTCCATCGCAGTCTTTAACACTGGTAGCATGCCGCGACAGCGTGGACGTGAACCGTATGTGCAGTTGACGGACTTTGAGCGACGGCGTATAGTGGGCATGCGGGAGGCCGGGTGGACGTACCGCCGAATTGCTCAACACGTGGGGCGTGAGGTCTCCACAGTACATCGATGTTGTCGCCAGTGGTCGGCGGAAGGTGCACGTGCCCGTCGACCTGGGACCGGACCGCAGCGACGCACGGATGCACGCCAAGACCGTAGGATGCTACGCAGTGCCGTAGGGGACCGCACCGCCACTTCCCAGCAAATTAGGGACACTGTTGTTCCTGGGGTATCGGCGAGGACCATTCGCAACCGTCTCCATGAAGCTGGGCTACGGTCCCGCACACCGTTAGGCCGTCTTCCGCTCACGCCCCAACATCGTGCAGCCCGCCTCCAGTGGTGTCGCGACAGGCTTGAATGGAGGGACGAATGGAGACGTGTCGTCTTCAGCGATGAGAGTCGCTTCTGCCTTGGTGCCAATGATGGTCGTATGCGTGTTTGGCGCCGTGCAGGTGAGCGCCACAATCAGGACTGCATACGACCGAGGCACACAGGGCCAACACCCGGCATCATGGTGCGGGGAGCGATCTCCTACACTGGCCGTACACCTCTGGTGATCGTCGAGGGGACACTGAATAGTGCACGGTACATCCAAACCGTCAAAGAACCCATCGTTCTACCATTCCTAGACCGGCAAGGGAACTTGCTGTTCCAACAGGACAATGCACGTCCACATGTATCCCGTGCCACCCAACGTGCTGTAGAAGGTGTAAGTCAACTACCCTGGCCAGCAAGATCTCCGGATCTGTCCCCCATTGAGCATGTTTGGGACAGGATGAAGCGTCGTCTCACGTAGTCTGCACGTCCAGCACGAACGCTGGTCCAACTGAGGCGCCAGGTGGAAATGGCATGGCAAGCCATTCCACAGGACTACATCCAGCATCTCTACGATCGTCTCCATGGGAGAATAGCAGCCTGCATTGCTGCGGAAGGTGGATATACACTGTACTAGTGCCGACATTGTGCATGCTCTGTTGCCTGTGTCTATGTGCCTGTGGTTCTGTCAGTGTGATCATGTGATGTATCTGACCCCAGGAATGTGTCAATAAAGTTTCCCCTTCCTGGGACAATGAATTCACGGTGTTCTTATTTCAATTTCCAGGAGTGTATGTGTGAAACTTGGTACTATATGAAAGTTTATTTGAATAATCATCAGTTTAATTCAAAACGAAATCTCTGCGTTTATCGTTATTTATGGAAACCTAATAACACATTCTCCTGGAGAGAGATGCAGCTCGCAGCGGCGATCTCCGCGACGACGCAGTACAACAATGGAGGTGAACATGATCTTTTCTTCCTTCGTAACCGCCATTTTCATTCTTTTTTTGATTTGGTCATTTACCGCAGCACTAATACCGGCGATCTTCATCAATTCTCTTTTCGTAACAAAGTCTGATTTTTTTAATAGTTTTTATCTGATTCTTATTCCATCATAACCGATATTCTTTACAACCAGGCCACAAGGAAAGCTAAATCTAAGAAAATACGTGCCTCTCCCGTATATTCATCATAGGTGGGTGACTTTAACAATAATTACAATTTCTTACAGTCAACCCCAATTGTAGTATTTATTAGACAGCCCACTCACTTGCGAATGTACGCGCCTTTTCTCGTTGTTCCAGCTGGTCTGGTGTTTAACATTACTAGTATTTTATTAATATTCTGTGGCATAGTTCCCGCTTGTGTATATTGCTGTAGTCGCAACGCTGCTTCACGGCGAGAATTATTATGCGACTTTATAACGAAACATATTTTCCAAATTACTGAACCAGATAGCGAAATAATCAGAAAGATGACAACGGAGAAGGCGAATTACATACCCTTCCAAGATCACCCACACAAGAAAGAATCATAGGGGGCAGAGCACCTGTAACTTCTTGCAGCACAATAAATAACTTTCCAGCCAATTTATCATTCAGATTAACAGTCGGCATAATCGTATGCGAATGCATTAAAAGCATTAATGTTAATTGATCTCCATACAACTCCCTTGGTACCTCTAACTTCCAGGGTTCCTTTTATATGCAGTATCTCTTCTGTTCAGATTGGTTAGAGATGAAGACAAGTCCCTCACTGGATGATGGGATGTATGTTTCTCATCTACAAATTTTCTGGCCAATTCCGCTTTTTGCTGTGCATCGTCAAGTTGACGATTTGTTTGAAATTTTGTTATCTTTCGTCCTCCAATTGTGTAGCACTGTTTGAATTTATGCAACCATCCACTGCTTCCCTTGAAATCACTGTAATCTATGTTATGCACGACTTGATGTGCATAACATAACATGTCATTATCACGCACATCCTATAAACTGTATCGAGCATCCTTGAAAAGGACGAACACCAGTTTTTGTAACAAGTGTACTTTGCCCTCCGTCGAATACCCGCAGTTGTTTTTTAACTATGCTGCAGATGATCTCCCATATACATAATTATGTTTAGTACCTGCTCCTTGGAGAATGATTTCCTTTAATTACGTTTCACTGGAGACAGCGTGCGACAGTAATACATAGTTTGTAAATCCAATGAATGTGCTCTAAGCTATAATAACAATCACATTATAATCTTAAATTCTTAAAACTAATATGAATAAACAAACAAACTCACCAGTCAACAAAGCTTGCGTTTGGCTTTGACGGAAGAAAACTCGTTGATCATATCTTCATAGTTCAAAAGTTTGCGTCTGACTTTGACGGCAGGAAACTCATTGATCATATCTTCATAGTTCAGATGGTTATCAGTTTAAGAGATCGACTTCCATGTGAAGAATCTCTCCTCAGATAACAGAGAACGTAGGTACGATTTCACTCTTTTAAGAGCCGAAAACGGGAGTTCTGCTGAACAATTTATAAGTGCCATACATAGAAATATTGTAAGAGCAGTGTCAACGTCCGGAAACGCGGACCGGAGCCTCTCTTTACGTAAAAATCTACTCATTTCGACTGGTATATCACTAATCTCAGAAGATTTCAAAAGCTCCACGAAATGTATACATTCACTAGGGAAGGAAGACTCTAAATCTGTGTCCTATGACGCTTGGAGTTTTGCTGCACATTCAGCAATATCGTAAGGTGAACTGTTCTTCATGTTACTGAAAACTGTGGAGTCGAACAGTGTTCTATAGCTTTCCTTTCTCAGCAGTAATTTGGGAGAAATGTTTCGACTCTATATTTTTCCCTTCCAGAGTCCGCTTGTTCGTCATGAAGTATTCGGGATATTTCATGGATGCATTCATAGTCTATATCAACCACAAACTCCACGGATAGATTTTCGTAATAGTCGAACATGCCACAAATAGATGCAATAAATCCTATAAATGGTTCATCTAATTCATGCACTATTTTAGTATCAATATTAACACTTTGCAATTTCAGATTTACACTATTAAATCTCTGGAATATGTCCTTCTAAACTGTCATCATGAATACTGTTTCTAGTCTACTGAATTTATTCAATAAAGGCGAAGCTTCATTTCGTACATGTGGTTTTGAAACGTATTATTGACAATATGTGTTCATATGGACTTATACATGTTTCTCTCTTGCTGACCAACGTGTTTTTGGTAAACTTATTACCGTTTTGCTTCCTATTTTCATGAATGAAAGAAGTATACCCCAGCACAGTGTAGAAGCAGAGAAAAAATTGTAAAGGTTTTGCACTACATTGAAAAATGAATCTTCCCGACAACAGCTTGCAGCACTAGTGCCGACTAAATTCAGTGAATCTGCTGCACAAGACACATACTGCGCTTTCGGATTTCGTTCTGTGATGCGTGCCTGCCAGCCAGTGTAGGTTCCTGACACATTGCTTGCGTTGTCATATGGTTGGCCTCTACAGTCAGTAATATCAATGGAATTTGTAGACAGGACTTTTAGCAGGGCCTCAGCTAAGTTTTTGGACTTGTATCCCGGGTTTGGTAAAAACAGAAGGAAACGTTCAACAGGTTTATCATCCTCATTCACGTATCTTAATATGAAACATAATTGATCTATAAGTGAAATGTCCACAGTAGAATCTACTATTATAGAGAAATATTTGGCCTGTTTTATTTCACTTATGATTATTCTTTTTATTCATTCAGAAAGAAGCTCTATTATTTCATCACAGATTGTTGTAGAAAGGTGACTTGTATGTGCCTGCCCTGGATTTCCATATCGTTCATTGCGCTCTGCGAGAAAAGGATCAAACTCACGTATGATTTCAAGAAACATCATAAATTGACCATTATGTTATGAATGGAATCTTTCAACGTGTCCACGTAGGGTAAGTCCTCGACTTGTTAGCTTCTTCACTACTGAAACAATCTTTTCAACACACTGTGCCAATACATTTTTCTGTCTCAACATATGGCTCGAAATGGTTATCTATGGTTCCAAGTGACTTTTTTCTTGTTAAGAGTGAGAACTCGGAATTTTTGTGTTCAAGTGAATTCCCATGATGAGATAAAATATTAGAAATACACTCCTGGAAATGGAAAAAAGAACACATTGACACCGGTATGTCAGACCCACCATACTTGCTCCGGACACTGCGAGAGGGCTGTACAAGCAATGATCACACGCACGGCACAGCGGACACACCAGGAACCGCGGTGTTGGCCGTCGAATGGCGCTAGCTGCGCAGCATTTGCGCACCGCCGCCGTCAGTGTCAGCCAGTTTGCCGTGGCATACGGAGCTCCATCGCAGTCTTTAACACTGGTAGCATGCCGCGACAGCGTGGACGTGGACCGTATGTGCAGTTGACGGACTTTGAGCGACGGCGTATTGTGGGCATGCGGGAGGCCGGGTGGACGTACCGCCGAATTGCTCAACACGTGGGGCGTGAGGTCTCCACAGTACATCGATGTTGTCGCCAGTGGTCGGCGGAAGGTGCACGTGCCTGTCGACCTGGGACCGGACCGCAGCGACGCACGGATGCACGCCAAGACCGTAGCATCCTACGCAGTGCCGTAGGGGACCGCACCGCCACTTCCCAGCAAATTAGGGACACTGTTGCTCCTGGGGTATCCGCGAGGACCATTCGCAACCGTCTCCATGAAGCTGGGCTACGATCCCGCACACTGTTAGGCCGTCTTCCGCTCACGCCCCAACATCGTGCAGCCCGCCTCCAGTGGTGACGCGACAGGCTTGAATGGAGGGACGAATGGAGACGTGTCGTCTTCAGCGATGAAAGTCGCTTCTGCCTTGGTGCCAATGATGGTCGTATGCATGTTTGGCGCCGTGCAGGTGAGCGCCACAATCAGGACTGCATACGACCGAGGCACACAGGGCCAACACCCGGCATCATGGTGTGGGGAGCGATCTCCTACACTGGCCGTACACCTCTGGTGATCGTCGAGGGGACACTGAATAGTGCACGGTACATCCAAACCGTCATCGAACCCATCGTTCTACCATTCCTAGACCGGCAAGGGAACTTGCTGTTCCAACAGGACAATGCACGTCCACATGTATCCCGTGCCACCCAACGTGCTGTAGAAGGTGTAAGTCAACCACCCTGGCCAGCAAGATATCTGGATCTGTCCCCCATTGAGCATGTTTGGGACAGGATGAAGTGTCGTCTCACGCGGTCTGCACGTCCAGGACGAACGCTGGTCCAACTGAGGCGCCAGGTGGAAATGGCATGGCAAGCCATTCCACAGGACTACATCCAGCATCTCTACGATCGTCTCCATGGGAGAATAGCAGCCTGCATTGCTGCGAAAGGTGGATATACACTGTACTAGTGCCGACATTGTGCATGCTCTGTTGCCTGTGTCTATGTGCCTGTGGTTCTGTCAGTGTGATCATGTGATGTATCTGACCCCAGGAATGGGTCAATAAAGTTTCACCTTCCTGGGACAATGAACTCACGGTGTTCTTATTTCAATTTCCAGGAGTGTATTTTTTCCAATCTACAAATACCATTAGTAGCAGTCGCACCCTTACCTCCGAACAATTTACATTGTGCACAAAAATCAGCACCGGTGCTACATGAGTATACTAGAAAATCACACAAAGTTGATTCACCTCTTAAAAGTTTACGGTAAAATACATGTTTGTTCAAATATCTGGTTTTATCGTCTATTGGTCTTCTTGAATTAGAAAAATCACCATTACAATTTTGATTAATGCCACGTTGTAAGAGAATGTCGATTATTGATTCATTGACACACCATTCTGCATGATCATCACTAACAAGGTATTTCTTTTTGTAATCTCTGACTCGACACCTAGCTTTTCGTGAAACTCGAAATCAGGAACAATTTGCTTTTCTTCATTTTCAACTTTTGTTTCGTATGTATTCACTTGTTTTACAACAGCTGCAGAGCCCGAAATATGATACGTACTACTTGAACTCGCAGTCGAACCCGTAACATATTTGTGAAAAATTTATCTACTCTGCCAAGCGTTTTTAGAACATTGGCTTTCTCGATCTCACCTTTCCTTCGATAATTTCCGAAATTCCGCCCCGCTTAATTTTGCACTTTTGCTTTTTTCACTGTTATTCATGTTAAAAATTGTCAACCAACTGTCAAATCAAAAGAAAAAATATATAAAAGTAAAGAAAGAAAGACTGTATCGAGTACCAATTGTACTACACCGCACATGAGCACAAAGTTGTTTACTTCAAACACAGCACACAAGCACAAGGATTTTTCCTTTATAAACGGAACACTGCACTGACCAACTTGGATTAATCAACGTAACTGTGCTATGAAAAAACGACAATGCAGAATAATTTAATTTCATTGTTTCTCTGCTTTCAGTAAACAGCAGAAGCACACCTGCCGTCTGGAATTCGTCTCGTAAAGGAAACGGGACACTCCCTTTTATGGCTTCTGTTTCCCGTGTCGCCGGTGGTGGTGGTGGGTAGTGTTTAACGTCCCGTCGACAACGAGGTCATTAGAGACGGAGCGCAAGCTCGGGTTAGGGAAGGAAATCGGCCGTGCCCTTTCAAAGGAACCATCCCTGCATTTGCCTGAAACGATTTAGGGAAATCACGGAAAACCTAAACCTGGAGACGGGATTGAACCGTCGTCCTCCCGAATGCGAGTCCAGTGTGCTAACCACTGCGCCACCTCGCTCGCTGCGTCGCCGGAATTTTAGTTGGGACCCAAATATGTTCTGAATATTCTTGACACTGTCTTTCTAATTTAAAAAGCAAATAATTTTTGCAATTTCTTGCAGTGAACTGTGCTGGATCGACTCTTATCCCACTTATTCTTATGACATTTAGCGGTTTCTATGGACTCAGAGGACACTACAAAGTTTGAGCAGTCTTGTTGGCAGTTGATATAGTGTGTCGTCATTTGTGTGAACACTGCTGTTATGTCTACACGCAAATGCACCTCTTGTTCCAACATAAAATAAAAACAGCCTTTCCTCGAAGAAAAAAAATCTTAGTTAAGAAGTTTAATCCTAGGACGCCTAAGGGGGGAGGGGGGTTCGTTAAACCCACAATTTTTTTATGTCCGCTGCTTTTGCCCAAGTACCTTTCATACTACATATTCCCTTTAGGTTATTGTTTGTTGGCTATTTTATGAAACGTTAGTGTCAATATATTTTATAGACAACTCCTGCTTTGAAAGAAAAAATAAATAAACTTATTATGGTTCCAACAACCCTTCAAAGTATTTATGAAGGATAAACCGGACAAGTATGGCATCTTTAAATGCATGGTGTCCAGTGCAGTTGACAGATATGTCTTGAATATGGAACCCTATGCAGGTAATGTTCAGAATTTGTCGAAAGAAGAACGGGGTTCAGCAGCGGTCGTCAAACGTCTGGTAACAACTGTGAGAAATACTGGTCGAAATATTACTACATACCGATACTACTCATTGATGGATTTGGCGGAAGAGTTACTACAAAGTTACTATACTAGGAACACTCCAGTCAAACAGGAAGCATATTCCATACATAATGAAGAACACGTCAAATCGAGAGGTGTATTCATCAATGTTCTTGTTCACAGACCCATCAACAGGTAGGCCGCCAGTAACTTCGGTATCCTACACAGCAAAAACGAAACCAAATAAAAACTTACTGATGTTGTCAACAATGCACCAAGATAAAGGCACTGTTGGAGAAGAGTAGAATAAAACCGAGATAAATGCATATTATAATTCCACTAAAGGTGGAATTGATACCATTGATCAAATGGCGCGTATGTACACCTGCAAGAGGAGATCAATGAGATGGCCTGTATTTTACTCTCTCACCGACATTTGTGCTATCAATGCAACCACCATATTGATCCAGCAACATTCAAGATTCAATGAAAAGAAACACAACATACGGAAACTGTATCTTCTGCAAGCTGGGATGGAACTAGTAAAATTGCAGATAGAAGAAAGAAGTGCGAATGCAAGAGGGTTATCTAACCAAATTGTTCAAACAATGGAGACTATTCTATCAAAGAAAATCAAAGAAGTGACAACAGAAGCATGTTAGTCTCCTGCAGGGAAAGGTCGGTGCCATATTTGTGTAAGAGAAATTAAAACAAAGAAGCAGAAGTACAACAATCTAAGTGAACCAAAACAGTATTATGGACAGTGTCATGAACATGTGCGTAACACACATTCAGAAAAAATTGTGAAATGTGTCTCTTGCTTTGAAGTTGAGGACTCAGAGTAGTCTATTGTATATGAAAACACCTGTATTTTTATTGTAATATGTCAATTTTTTATTCACTCAATCCAATATTTACAACAATTAACAACATTCATAAACCGATGCCTTAGTTAAAATACATAAAGTATTTTGAAAGTTGTAATTTTTCGTCAGTAAACTTATATAACACCTGTGGGCTCGCCGCCCCCCCCCCCCCTCTCCTTAGGCATCCAAGTTAGAAAAAAAGGCTTGGGCGTCCTAGGGTTAATACGAAATTTGCAATGGCACATACTATTCGATTGTACACACTGGGAACTTGGATATCGTGCTGGCAGCAGCACAATAAATGAGACAAACGAAAGTTGGTTTCTTCATCTTTTTTCGCCAAAGAAGTAACTAAGTAAATAAATAAATAAAATTTTTAGACTGTTGTGAAATGTATTTCACACATTATTAGATATTCTGCTTATGTTCTTTCCGTATAAAGATGTGTTTAAAAATGTAAAACATTCCCAGTATGAATAAGTTTTGTTAAACGGATGTCGTTAAATCAAAGCTCAGATACTGAAGACCACAGGGCTTTCACTTTAATTAAAGTAATGGAGGGTTGACTTGATACTTCCCCGTAATTTCTACAAAAAAATGTAAGTAGAGTCGGATTTTACACACTGAGGTCCACACATGTTACAGTATTTAAGAAACTGCTAATTAGTTTATCACAGCTTTTCAGGGACCCCGGTATTTTCACGGGGAAAATATGGTAGGGTTAAGTAGAAGCCAACAACATTCTCGGAATAATATAACGTTTCAAACATTGTATTGTCGATTGCCGTCCTGACAGCATACTTCAAAATATTTTGAACAGTCATGAAGCTGATGCCAGACAGAAACACGACGTTAAATTTCCATTCAGTCAACAAGTAAACTATGTATATTTCCAAGCTTGTATTGTCGAATTTCGTTCTTAAGGCTTGTTTAAAACAGCAAGTTGTTTAACAATATTAAAAAATTTTGTCGTTTGTAAGCACAAATATTATAAAATGTAAAGGGTTGAAATGAGTGCAGAGCACCAAATACGGCCCCTCTTTAGATGCTGCCCAGAGCCCCGTGCCTAGTCGGCCTATATGTAAATCCAGTACTATTGGGAGTTACTTGTCGACTTAACAGTTCAACTACGCTCTGTAGCCGCATGCTGTGCTCACTAAATACACCTCTAGTCCCGCCCCCTGTTGCCATTAGCAGCCAACATTTTGGTTGCATGGTAGACAATGTGTGGCGCGTCGAATGCCGTAAACACCATTGGCGTTTTGCGACCTCTCACTCAAGATGTTCTTTATCAGAAAGGAGAGAGAGTACACGAGTTCGCAAGTACAACTGCAGACCTGCGGCATTGCCACTAGATATCCAACCTTTTTGAAAGAAATCTCCGCTATTAGACTGTAAATTACTATTGATTTATTTCACACAATCATGATTTCGGCATTACAATCATTCCTAAGTGCAAGTTAAAATGTCATAAAGACTGATTAGTCAGCAGTGAACATTGTGCGGCATAAACGAAAGTTAGTAGGCGTGTTTCTACATCTGAAAAATGATGTCTATTTAACTGCTTAAGAGTGGCGCTAGTAATGCTACTACGAGGATGCAAATCAGGTTTGTTTTAAACGCACATTGTAAAGATCGTGAGCGTTAGTTACCTTTGTGATTAAACTTGGTGAGTTGATGTTAGTCGAGAATGCCATTAAAGCGACAAAGGCGCCATTATGACCACACATCGTAGATGTGACTTTTCAGGCTTTCTCGGCGAATCTTGTTGCAAATACACTTCTCGGGTTTACCGCCAGATCGTTCCGTCTAAATAGTGCAATATTTCATCGACGCAATTGCTCGACATCTTCAATTGGGGTAGCTGATGCTTCACTGCTGCAAGGCGCGATTGATAATACTCGCGTGGAGGCGTCTAAATTTATAAGGCCGTTGGCAGGCAATACAGGTGCACAGGAAGATGCTCGCAGTTGGAGGAAAGCCATCCTCCTAGTGACCTAGTGTCTCCTGCTGGGAGCCGCTAGAAGGCCTTCCGCGCATGCGCTGTGGGCAATGACTGAGCTGTCGGACGCTCATATGGTTGAAAGCTTAATTAAATCCCAGCTGCGTCGAGTCATAAATCGGAAGTTCTTGTTTTCCCTGTTTTGACAGACGCAGACATACAGAAAACAGAGCAGATGCCTTTCTACTTTAGAGTATGCGGTTGGGCGTAACTGGATGCATTTGAGTACAATGCTAATCTACACCACCCAACCAGAATCATGTCCACCCCGACAGCTGAGTGGTCAGCGTGACGGATTGCCGTCCTCCGGGCCTGGGCTCGATTCGCGGCTGGGTTGGAGATTTTCTCTGCTTAGGAACTGGGTGTTGTGTTGTCTTCTTCATCACTTCATCCCCATCTGGCGCGCAGGTCGCCCGATGTGGCGTCGAATGTAATAAGGCCTACACCAAGGCGGCCGGACCTGCCCCGCAAGGGGCCTCCCGGCCAATAATGCCAAACGCTCGTTTTAAGTCCGCACCCGGTAGCTGAGTGGTCAGCGCGACAGAATGTCAATCCAAAGGGCCCCGGTTCGATTCCCGGCTGGGTCGGAGATTTTCTCCGCTCAGGGACTGGGTGTTGTGTTGTCCCAATCATCATCATTTCATCCCCATCGACGCGCAAGTCGCCCACGTGGCGTCAAATCGAAAGACGCACCCAGCGAACGGTCTACCTGACGGGAGGCCCTAGTCAGACGACATTTACATTTTACCAGAATAACAGTACATTTGTTCTAGGTATTGACAACTGTATTACATTTCATGCAATTTTAGAATACGTGGCGAGAAGTAAAGTCATATTGCATTGGCAGAAGTAACATAAAATCGAAAAAGGTACGAAAAATGGCGGAAAATACGTATAAATTGAGGGAAAATACGCCAAAATGCGGCGGAAATGGAGGGGGAATGAAGGAGTACTTGCATGTCTTCTGCTTGGTGCAGTAAAATTCTTGTATGTGGAAACGAGTATGCGACAGCAACAGGAATGCAAGAAAAAGTTGAAATGGAAGCACGGGTGACGAGGGAAACAATCATTTCACGTAAACACCAATATGATGGTTGGAATAGAATGTTTATCGTGAATGACCACCGAACGTAGGGTAATAAATTTATATATATCGCATCGCAAGCCCAGGTGTGACCCCAAAGTTATCGGCAACCGCCTTATCTACACTCCTGGAAATGGAAAAAAGAACACATTGACACCGGTGTGTCAGCCCACCATACTTGCTCCGGACACTGCGAGAGGGCTGTACAAGCAATGATCACACGCACGGCACAGCGGACACACCAGGAACCGCGGTGTTGGCCGTCGAATGGCGCTAGCTGCGCAGCATTTGTGCACCGCCGCCGTCAGTGTCAGCCAGTTTGCCGTGGCATACGGAGCTCCATCGCAGTCTTTAACACTGGTAGCATGCCGCGACAGCGTGGACGTGGACCGTATGTGCAGTTGACGGACTTTGAGCGACGGCGTATTGTGGGCATGCGGGAGGCCGAGCGGACGTACCACCGAATTGCTCAACACGTGGGGCGTGAGGTCTCCACAGTACATCGATGTTGTCGCCAGTGGTCGGCGGAAGGTGCACGTGCCCGTCGACCTGGGACCGGACCGCAGCGACGCACGGATGCACGCCAAGACCGTAGGATCCTACGCAGTGCCGTAGGGGACCGCACCGCCACTTCCCAGCAAATTAGGGACAGTGTTGCTCCTGGGGTATCGGCGAGGACCATTCGCAACCGTCTCCATGAAGCTGGGCTACGGTCCCGCACACCGTTAGGCCGCCTTCCGCTCACGCCCCAACATCGTGCAGCCCGCCTCCAGTGGTGTCGCGACAGGCGTGAATGGAGGAACGAATGGAGACGTGTCGTCTTCAGCGATGAGAGTCGCTTCTACCTTGGTGCCAATGATGGTCGTATGCGTGTTTGGCGCCGTGCAGGTGAGCGCCACAATCAGGACTGCATACGACCGAGGCACACAGGGTCAACACCCGGCATCATGGTGTGGGGAGCGATCTCCTACTCTGGCCGTACACCTCTGGTGATCGTCGAGGGGACACTGAATAGTGCACGGTACATCCAAACCTTCATCGAACCCATCGTTCTACCATTCCTAGACCGGCAAGGGAACTTGCGGTTCCAACAGGACAATGCACGTCCGCATGTATCCCGTGCCACCCAATGTGCTCTAGAAGGTGTAAGTCAACTACCCTGGCCAGCAAGATCTCCGGATCTGTCCCCCATTGAGCATGTTTGGGACTGGATGAAGCGTCGTCTCACGCGGTCTGCACGTCCAGCACGACGCTGGTCCAACTGATGCGCCAGATGGAAATGGCATGGCAAGCCGTTCCACAGGACTACATCCAGCATCTCTACGATCGTCTCCATGGGAGAATAGCAGCCTGCATTGCTGCGAAAGGTGGATGTACACTGTACTAGTGCCGACATTGTGCATGCTCTGTTGCCTGTGTCTATGTGCCTGTCCCAGGAAGGGGAAACTTTATTGACACATTCCTGGGGTCAGATACATCACATGATCACACTGACAGAACCACAGGCGCATAGACACAAGCAACAGAGCATGCACAATGTCGGCACTAGTACAGTGTATATCCACCTTTCGCAGCAATGCAGGCTGCTATTCTCCCATGGAGACGATGGTAGGGATGCTGGATGTAGTCCTGTGGAACGGCTTGCCACGCCATTTCCACCTGGCGCCTCAGTTGGACCAGCGTTCGTGCTGGACGTGCAGACCGCGTGAGACGACGCTTCATCCAGTCCCAAACATGCTCAATGGGGGACAGATCCGGAGATCTTTCTGGCCAGGGTAGTTGACTTACACCTTCTAGAGCACGTTGGGTGGCACGGGATACATGCGGACGTGCATTGTCCTGTTGGAACAGCAAGTTCCCTTGCCGGTCTAGGAATGGTAGAACGATGGGTTCGATGACGGTTTGGATGTACCGTGCACTATTCAGTGTCCCCTCGACGATCACCAGAGGTGTACGGCCAGTGTAGGAGATCGCTCCCCACACCATGATGCCGGGTGTTGGCCCTGTGTGCCTCGGTCGTATGCAGTCCTGATTGTGGCGCTCACCTGCACGGCGCCAAACACGCATACGACCATCATTGGCACCAAGGCAGAAGCGACTCTCATCGCTGAAGACGACACGTCTCCATTCGTCCCTCCATTCACGCCTGTCGCGACACCACTGGAGGCGGGCTGCACGATGTTGGGGCGTGAGCGGAAGGCGGCCTAACGGTGTGCGGGACCGTAGCCCAGCTTCATGGAGTCGGTTGCGAATGGTCCTCGCCGATACCCCAGGAGCAACAGTGTCCCTAATTTGCTGGGAAGTGGCGGTGCGGTCCCCTACGGCACTGCGTAGGATCCTACGGTCTTGGCGTGCATCCGTGCGTCGCTGCGGTCCGGTCCCAGGTCGACGGGCACGTGCACCTTCCGCCGACCACTGGCGACAACATCGATGTACTGTGGAGACCTCACGCCCCACGTGTTGAGCAATTCGGCGGTACGTCCACCCGGCCTCCCGCATGCCCACAATACGCCGTCGCTCAAAGTCCGTCAACTGCACATACGGTCCACGTCCACGCTGTCGCGGCATGCTACCAGTGTTAAAGACTGCGATGGAGCTCCGTATGCCACGGCAAACTGGCTGACACTGACGGCGGCGGTGCACAAATGCTGCGCAGCTAGCGCCATTCGACGGCCAACACCGCGGTTCCTGGTGTGTCCGCTTTGCCGTGCGTATGATCATTGCTTGTACAGCCCTCTCGCAGTGTCCGGAGCAAGTATGGTGGGTCTGACATACCGGTGTCAATGTGTTCTTTTTTCCATTTCCAGGAGTGTAGATTGAATGATTGGTTGAGAGGGATTGCAACGATGTATGATTTAATGGTAGACTGATGATGCATTATAGAGAGAGGGAAATGTTGCTGCAGGTCGTTTATCACACATTTAATCTTTTTTTTAGTTAGTCTCTCGGGGTGCATCAGTTGCGTGGTATAACTTGGATTGTATACAACTGTGTGTTCTATGTGTGTCTTAGAGCGCTATCTACCTGCAATTGTTAGCAGCAAATGTCTCCATACCACTGTCAGCAAGAGGGCTTCTAATGCGTGTGTGATGAATCATGTTCATCAAATGGTTCAAATGGCTCCAAGCACTATGGGACTTAACATCTGAGGTCATCAGTCCCCTAGAACTTAGAACTACTTAAACCTAACTAACCTAAGGACATCACACACATCCATGCCCGAGGCAGGATTCGAGCCCGTCACTGTAGCAGCAGCGCGGTTCCGGACTGAACCGCCTTGAACCGCTCGGCCACAAGGCCGGCTCATGTTCATCGATCGAAAACCTTTATCAGCATCCTCCTCTAGATGAATGAAGATCTATGCAAAGCACTCCATTTCTCTGCCACATCTTGAACATAAATCGAGTCTTCAGTTTCGTATAGGTATGAAACGACTGTTAGTATACTTTTCATGATCGACCTATCCAAAATGCATGTATATTGATCATCGGGAGAGTGCAAGTCTTAGGATTTTCTTATTAGGTTGGGTATAAGGTTCGCAAATATTTTCATAGAAAATCAAATAGCATAGGGGTATATCAGCAATATGGCCATATACACATGGAAAACTTCGGAAAAAAACATGCAAAATGACATAAATTCGGTGAAATTCGTGGAAAATCCGGTAGTCAGGAAAAATTGATGTAAAATAAGAAAAAAATTGAGGGAAATATGATGAAATATCTAAAATCGTGAAAAACCTAGTAAAATTACGGAAATTGAGTAGAATACATAAAAGTACAGAAAAATACCATGAAACGAGTACTGAGCGAAATCAGTAAAACTGTATGTTCTGGAGGTGGGAGAGTAAACTGATGCTACACACCTTAATAGTGGAAAGAGGAAGCATTCTAGAGACGTGGTGTGAAGGTGAAACCGCAATATATCTCACACATGAGCAATACAACCTACCATTGGACCATGAGTTCTGTATGCAAGAGGAACGTCACCAGGAGCTGTGGTAAACTGCGATGTGACTGTTACATCTCCTTCAGCTACTGATCATGGTGTTTATTTCCTCGTGAGATGTCATAGTTTCTTCGTATACATTTTCCGCGCCGACAATCATTTTATAGAACTGTTGTGAGCATATTATAATTTCCGAACCGTAATCTGGCTCGAATTTCATAATCTGTAGGTGTCACACATCTCTGGAAATCTATGTAATGTTTGTGTTACAAAGAATTGATGTTTTCTTTCGTATGCAGGGTAGTTTTTTTATATCACATTACAGTTTATCACCATAGTTTATCGTAGAGAAACTTGAAGGAAGAAAGTACGCTGTGTGCTGAAAATACATTTCTTACATCTGAATATTAACAGCATTGCATTTCATGTGTCTCATAGGTCGAAAACCGTTGCACTCTAGGATTATAGCGTAGCCTTTGGAATGTGTTTATGTTCCACGACCATTTCTCTCTTTCCAATATCTTCTTGGTATGAACACCAAGCACCAGAACAGTACTTCAGAATTGATAGCGCACTTGATTTATGTAAATGTTTCAAAGTATGTCCGTATGGATCTCCATCATGCACACACCACACGTTGCTTCTTAACCATCTGTTATACCGTAACAACACTATCATATCGACACACAAACCGCCGAACTGGCGTCAACTTGATAGACTTGCACCAGGCAACCGGTCTACCCGATGGGAGGCCCAAGCCACACAGCATTTCCATTTCTACTATGAACCAATAAGGGGTGCTAATCTCCTTGACAAGCGTGCATCTAGAGCGATCCTGTGCACTTGGATGGGTGCTGTGAGTAAGATTGATGGGGAACAGTCTTTGCTGAACAGCAGTTACAGACTCAGCTCGCTCTGTTCTTTCATGAGACTTGGAATGTAGTGAGACTTGGAATATAGTGGGTATAGTACCCTCCTATTTCTGGTCAGCTGAAAATTAAACCGGCGACAGTGCTGTAGGGAGGGTTGGTCAAACACAATGTGGGCAGATCTTTCAGTCTCCAACTTTACCACAATAATGCCAGCATACTCTATGAGTCCCATCCACATAAGGAATGGTGGGCAATCGTAATAGTAAACTACGCACTATGGTTGAAGTGCTAGAAATACATAGATAACCTAACTACACTGGTATAGTGTATATGTTTGAGAATTAACCGTGAATGTGCATAGTCATCTATCAACATTCACAATCTAGTATAGCCGCGTGGTCTACGGTGTCTTGTCACGGTCAGATTGGCTACACCTGTTGGAGGTTCGAGTACTCCCCCGGGCACGGGTGTGTGTGTTGTCCTTAGAATAAGTTAGTTTAAGTTAGATTAAATAGTGTGTAAGCTTAGGAACTGACGACCTCAGCAGTATGGTCCCATAAGTCCTTACCACAAATTTCCAAATCTAGTACGTGGTACACGCAAAGTAGTGGAGGTGTGGTTTAGCGACGGCACGAAAACTGGGAAGATGCTGCCCTGTCATTGCGTTGAAATTATGGAAAAACTGGCAAAATTGCTAAAATTGATCGCATTATCAACTATGGTGCTTATTACAGTACATTGATAGTGTATTTTCCATCCAATCTACTCATTGGTACAATGTTGATTACTACAAAATGATTTACTGACATCACTTGTTTCTGATAGAGAGAGTCTTCCATCTGGGAATGGCCAGCACAGAAACAGTGATAGCATACGAGGATGCAATACCAGGAATCAGTGCTATTGGTCTCTTTGAAACAGAACACTGAGGCATCTGCTACCACGTCACTCGTGGAAGATGAGTTTAAATGTAAAGGTCATCAATCACCTTCAGATAGCTGTTTGCAAACACCTCACAATACTGCAAATTCTTCCAGTTTTCATATGTTGCGATGTATTCCACATTTTTGTCAATAAGAAACATCACCTCTGTCTTTTATTTCAACCATCCTGTGTGTTGTGGGGGCAGCAGTATAGTTTACACCATGCTATGTCCAGCTTTCAATGAAAGCCAATGGATCGAGACTTGTTAATGTCTATTTAGCACCTCACACAGACCTCAAAGTCGTGGGGAAAAAAATAAATGTATGGCGGTGTAGAAAACTGTAGTCATACAACGCTTGAATCAGCAGAAAAAAACAAAGCATCAAACTGCTTATGCAAGAACAACACAGGGGCCCTCTCTTGCCATTGGTAGTCTGTCCTCCTACTGCACAAGTGAGGAAGCTTTACACTGGTCTGTGGAAGCGACTTCGATCACAGGCCACCTGCTCCAATGGACCAATACCTGTATATTTAAAAGGGTCGCCATGTATGCTTGACACCAACATGCAGACGGTATTTGTTTGAGATATATTGGAAGATTGGGACACGGTAATATCTTAGTGAGTTCTCTATTGGGTGACATTAGCATAGTTTTTATAGTTCGTAGTTTTTCTCTGTTGGATGGTACAAAATAAACAGGACAGAGAGAATGTTTGGGTGACAGACAGGAATGCAACCCTGAAAGATGGGGACCTTTTTTGGACTGTAATACCTGTATTTAGTTTGGAGATGTACTGCTATGGAGTAGCAAAATTCTAGTACTTCTTCCAGTTCCTGTCAGATGTGGAGGCTTCCTAATTTTCCCCATAAGAAACACCACCATAACTACTCGTACTGACTTTTCAACTGCCTTGTGTTGCAGGAGAAGGCTTCGTTTGAGGCTGGCCTTACACATTGTTCACATTTGGTGGAGCTACGACGTGTTCCCATTTCCACTGAGTGGTCAAAAGACTTTCCTGTCACATTAACTCAGTTCACTCTGTTTCTCCACGTGACGCAGAACGTGCCACACATAGCGTTTTCTGACTTCCGCTCACTTCCGACTTAAATTGGAACAATCACATAAACAAAGTCGCAAGGAGGGTGGGGGAGAGACTGAGGAAGAATTACAAGATGCAGAGAAACTGTCTAAAACCGCACTGGAGCTTTATTGTATGAGATCCTTAGCAGATAGATTCGAAAAATGTGACTCGTTTCGAGATATGAAAGTGCCACGAATATGATTCGCCAGTGGCTGTAATCATTAAAAGGCATCTCCATAGGATCCAACGCAAGTATGTGGTTGAATGGAGACTTGAGTCTGTATTGCAGACAGCATTTCTACCAGAAAACCCAAGGCTATCAGCGACTGTTTTGTGACCGTGTAGAACCAAGACCGCTTTTTAAGCAAGGTGATGGTAACATAGGCGCACAGGTGCCGACACCATGGGGCCTGAGGGGGCCCGAGCCTCCTCAGAAATTCGTTGGGGGGGGGGGGGCACAGAGCCGCCCCCCCCCAATAATTTAAGAAAATTATTAGTTATATTATGCTTTGTAAAATCACAAAATTATGTTGGAATTTTTTATTTTCCTTGTTTGACGATAGTTAAAAATATGTGCAGTAATGAGTTAAAACAAATAATTATTACAGTAGTAAGCAGGTTACCTGAAAACTAGTGGTGTGAATCATGATAGTGTTACGGTGATGCAGGCACACTTAGAATTTGTCCTAGTGTGTGAAACGTCGGGTAAAGTCTGGCGCCGGCGGGCCAGCGCTGCGGCCGCGGCGCCATCAAAAGGACAGGAGCAGAAGTGCCTGGAACCCTGTGCCTCGCGTCGCCTTGGCGCTTCAAGACATTACGACGCCGTGGCTACATAAAGCTTACCCTGCTGTTGCAGTCTTTCAATGTTGATAGTTTCGTTCAGCGCATGCTACAGTGTTTAGTGTTCTGACTTTAATGTCTAGTGGACTCTTTTATATGACTATATTTTATTCATTTACTTTAGTCTCTTAGCGTATTGTGAATTAAGTTTTCAATGGATAAATTTGTTACCAAAAAGGTGCGCTTCGAAGTTGATGATAGTGCAAGCCAACCTCCAACAATTATTGTGCCGTCAGTTGCTTCGTCGTCTTCAGGCGAGAACCGTTCACAGCCGAAACATGGACAGTCCGGTAAGGGAAGATCATTTCAGAAGTCTTGGTTGATCAAATATACATAGCGAGAATATGAAGCATCTATAGAAAAAGTTTTTGCAAAACCTGCGAAGAGGCAGATGCTAAAAATCCATTCTCTTAAAAAAAAATACCAAGATGCATTTTCTAACTGGAAAAAGGCTATGGAAAAATTCCGTCTTCATGAAAATACGTTTACGCCTAAAGAAGATGTTCTGAAACTAAATTCTATCACTAACCGAAGCGTGGCCTCCCAGTTGAATGAACAGTTAGATAATGATATGAAGAAAGGCCGTTTAGCTCTTGAGACAATTTTTACTACCGTGCAATTTCTATGCCGACAAGGACTAGCAATTAGAGGGCACGAAGATGTAAACTCATTTTTTTTTTCAATTGTTGGAACTCCGAAAGAATGACACATCTGAGTTTAAAGATTGGTTAGGGCATTTGGGGTATAAGTGGACATTCCACGCTATTCAAAACGAGATAATTAATCTACTAGGAAAGTCTGTGTTGAGAAAGGTATTGGCTACAGTCAAGAAGACTGAATATTTTTCTGTTATGGTTCACAAAACAGGTGATTCTTCGATTCACAAACAAGTGTCAATGTGTCATTTTGTATTCATACTGTCGATGATTCCTTAACCATCAACGAAGACTTTATTGGCTTATACGAGACACCCAACACTGAATCACAAACTCTGTTTAGTATTTTAAAAGTTTTAGCTCGTCTTGTTTTGTCAGTGGATAACTTAAGAGGACAGTGCTATGATTGTGCCTCGAATATGAGAGGTAATTTCAAAGGACTAAAAAAGTTAGTTTTGGATATACAACCAAAAGCACGTTATGTACACTGCACTGCTCACAGTTTAGACTTGGCAGTTGTAAACTGCCTCTGCCATCTTACGTCTATGAGGTATATTATGACTTTAGCCAACGACTCAATAAACACAGTAAGGGAATGCAACACAAGGATGGGACTTTTCAGAAGCATACGCTGTGGGAGCGCCAACGACCAAGCTGGTCTACGACCCCTTTGCCCGACTCGATGGACTTTGCGAGCTTATAGTCTCTTGAGAATATTGAATAGCTTTGAAGAACTTCCAGAGTTTTTTGAAACATTTTCTGCAGAGGACAAAACAGAGGCAGGTGACAAATGTACAGGCTACCTTGAGTCAATGTTACAATTCAAGACTTATCCCTTTTTATGTGTTTATTGCCATGCAATGAACCCAGTACAGATTGTCAATGAAAAAATTCAATGCACTCATCTAAGTGTTGCTGCCTGGAAAAAAATATGTGAGGGCTTGATTTATATATTGCATGAAAGGCGTGATAGTTTTGAACACTTCTGGGAATTGTGTTTAAAAGAAAAACCTTCATATGTTGATGATCTTTCACTTCTTCGGAATCGAAGTATACGAAAGAAGTATGATAACACACTTTCAAAACCCCAAAGGAATACTACAAAGCTATTTACATTGAAGTTTGTGAAACGGTGCAATCTTGCATTACTGAGCGGTTTGCTTCAACTGAACTCACATAGGTCATTGTAGTTGAACAAGAGTGCTTGCTTTTAGTAAACAGATGTGAAACAAATTGGGAAAAATCAATTGAGTTTTTCAAAAATGACCTAGACATTGAGAGACTGCCCTTACACTTGAATATGTTAGCAGGTATCGCTAATAAAAAACAACTGGTCTTAAAAACATGGGTGATGAAGAAAGTACATTACGCAGGAGCATGCCGTTGGAGAAATGTTATGTGAAGTAGGGAAGAGCATGAAGCTTCTCCAAGTAGTTGCAATCACGGCAGCAAAAGCACAACGGTCATTTAGCGCCCTTAGACGCCTGAATTCGTATCTCCGATCAACAATGGGACAGAAGCGATTGAACAACTTGGCTGTTCTTCATGACCACGGAGATGTTTTGGACGAATTGGATATCAGCGACTTCAGTTTCAGTAATCCAGTCAGACGGGCGACATTTGCACCTTTCTAAAGACACACTAGCCCCAATATTGGCATTTAGAGAAATATTAAAAATCTTTGTAAAATAGAGAATTAAATACATACATAATGTTAAATTTTAAGTTTCGAAATATTAGTACTAGTTTAGTACTGTATTACTATATTACTGTAGTACTGTATTAGTTATTTTCAAATATTTAAATATTTTTAGGGTGTGAGACCCAATTAAAACCCGCTATTTACGTACTTTTTGACTGAAAGTATTAGGCGTACTGTATTAACTGTATTAAACCATTAACTTTGAGCTACTGTTTTCATGTAATGAACCCTGAGCCTTACTCAAAGTAAGCTTAAATTAGATATTTCACTTATTACCAAAGTGCTATTAATGTGCGACAGCAATATTTCATGTTTTATTCTTTTAATGATAGTTTAGGATTTATTTAAATATAATTTCAGTCTTTTCAGAGCTATACAGGGTGGTCCATTGATCGTGACTGGGCCAAATATCTCACGAAATAAGCATCAAACGAAAAAAACTACAAAGAACTAAACTTGTCTAGTTTGAAGGGGGGAACCAGATGGCGCTATGGTTGGCCCGCAAGATGGCGCTGCCATAGATCAAACATATATCAACTGCGTTTTTTTTAAAACAGGAACTCCAATTTTTTATTACATATTCGTGTAGTACATAAAGAAATGTGAATGTTTTAGTTGGACCACTTTTTTCGCTTCGTGATCGATAGCGCCATAACAGTCACAAACATATGGCTCACAATTTTGGACGAACAGTTGGTAACAGGTAGGTTTTTTATATTAAAATATAGAACGTAGGTACGTTTGAACGTTTTATTTCGGTTGTTCCAATGTGATACATGTACCTTTGTGAACTTATCATTTCTAGGAACGCATGCTGTTACAGCGTGATTAACTGTAAACAACACATTGATGTAATAAATCCTCAAAATGATTTCCGTCAACCTCAGTGCATTTGGCAATACGTGTAACGACATTCCTCTCAACAGCGAGTAGTTAGCCTTCAGTAATGTTCGCACATGCATTGACAATGCGCTGACGCATGTTGTCAGGCGTTGTCGGTGGATCACGATAGCAAATATCCTTCAACTTTCCTCACAGGAAGAAATTCGGGGACGTCAGATCCGGTGAACGTGCTTCGAAGACCAATCCACCTGTCATGAAATATGCTGTTCAATACCGCTTCAACCACACGCGAGCTATGTGCCGGACATCCATCATGTTGGAAGTACATCACCATTCTGCCATGCAGTGAAACATCTTGTAGTAACATCGGTAGAACATTACGTAGGAAATCAGCATACCTTGAACAATTTATATTGCCATCGATAAAATGGGGGCCAATTATTCTTCCTCTCATAATGCTGCACCATACGTTAACCCGCGACGGTCGCTGATGTTCCACTTGTCGCAGCCATCGTGGATTTTTCGTTGCCCAATAGTGCATATTGTGCCGGTTTACGTTACCGCTGTTGGTGAATGATGCTTCGTCGCTAAATAGAACGCGTGCAAAAAATCTGTCATCGTCCCGTAATTTCTCTTGTGCCCAGTGGCAGAACTGTACACGACGTTCAAAGTCGTCGCCATGCAATTCCTGGTGCATAGAAATATGGAACGTGTGCAATCGATGTTGACGTAGCATTCTCAACACCGACGTTTTGGAGATTCCCGATTCTCGCGCAGCCTAACCTACATAGGTAGGAATGATCATCAAAATAAAATAAGAGAAATCAGAGCTCGAACAGAAAGGTTGTTCGTTTTTCCCGCTCGCTGTTCGGGAGTGGAATAGTAGAGAGATAGTATGATTGTGGTTCGATGAACCCTCTGCCAGGCACTTAAATGTGAATTGCAGAGTAGTCATGTAGATGTAGATGTACTGGTGTGCGGATTAGCCGCGACAGCAGCTAAAACACCTACTTGGGCATCATCATTTGTTGCAGGTCGTGGTTAACGTTTCACATGTGGCTGAACACTTCCTGTTTCCTTCAATAAGGTAACGGTCCGAATACTTGGATCATGTCGTTCAGGATACCGAGTAGCATACGAAGCACACGCCCGTTGGGCATTTTGATCACAATAGCCATACATCAACACGATATCGACCTTTTCCGCAATTGGTAAACGGTCCATTTTAACACGGGTAATGTATCACGAAGCAAATATCGTCCGCACTGGTGGAATGTTACGTGATACCACGTACTTATAGGTTTATGACTATTACAGCGCCATCTATCACAAAGCGAAAAAAGTGGTCCAACTAATACATTCATATTTCTTTATGTACTACACGAATATGTAATAAAAATGGGGGTTCCTATTTAAAAAATCGCAGTTGATATCCGTTTGACCTATGGCAGCGGCATCTAGCGGGCCAACCATAGCGCCCTCTGGTTTCCCCCTTCAAACTAGATGAGTTTCGTTCTTTGTTGTTTTTTAGTTTGATTCTTATTTCGTGAGATATTTGGCCCGTTCACTATCAATGGACCACCTTGTATATTCACTGCTCTGTAATAGTCTATAAGCATGATTATTATTGTAAATTAAAATAGCTTTTTACGAAAATACCGTGCATTTTTATGTTTTGTTTCTGTTTTCAAAGTCAAAAAATGTGTCAGGCTTGTCGAGTTTCCCGGAGTGTTGAGTTATCGTATGTCCAGTTTTCGGGGTTGTAATGTTGATCATATGACTCTAAAATGCTTAAAGAACTTTAAAACTCACTATGTAAAACTCACTCATGTAAAATTTAGAAAAATTTCCGTGGCAAGACCCCCAGTATGGGCCCCCCAATAGTTTTCGGTGCCCCAGACTAGGCGTTCTGATCATGTTTGTAGTAGTACGGTCGTTATGGTAAATGTATGTTCCTGGCTGCAATCAGCATCAAATGTCGGTTCTCAATAGAGTTCCTCGGAAAAAATATCGTCTTCCCTCCAGGGATTCCCATTTCAGCTACCTGATGAGTGTACTCTGACTACTGAAAAGAAACTCGGCGTGCTAAGAGACTCCCACGATCAATTTAATTAATTAGCCTGTCAATTTGTAATGAAAGAAATGCTGCCTGGCAGGTGGAAGCGATGGCTGGAGTACCACTGCTATGTTTCGTAGGAGCAGTAATCAGGCGTTTTTTTCGCTGCGGCGATATATTTTAAAGAAATTTCAATTTACCATCTACAGAGGGAAATACGACCATGATAATAAAATCAGATATATTACCGAATTTATAATTTATTTATACACAGTGTAAACCTGATACTTACAACTTTTCTGTGCTGTTACTTTAAGAGGCTTCATATGTGGTGAATCATTTGGTTGCTTTAAGGGATTTCGAAAGTGAGGATGCACCCAGTGTCAGGTAGAGCATGCTCTTGCCACCCCGCCGTGAGTTTTATGTCCTAGTTCTGTGAAGCAGGACGTAACTCTTATTCAGATGATTAGAAGCGGTTTTTTCTACCTGATGAGCAAATACTTAGAGGAAATGTAGCTGATGCTGTTGTGTTGTACAGGGTCTTCACAAGTAACGATACTTCAGCGATGTAAAAATGCGAGTGTGCCCTGATTTCTTCTGTCTTCGAAAATAACTTCTATAAAATGGAGAAATCTACATTTGAGGTGTATGGCCAACAACATCGCTGCCTCGGATTGCGTAAAGTGAACTTTTTAAATTGTGGGCAGGGGGGGGGGGGGGGGGGGAGATCTGTGTCGGGGTGGAACTGGTTAGAGCGACTGTATACATCCAAGCCACAGCTGTTCGTTTCGCAGTGTATTGTGGCTGCTGGCAGGAACGGTCACGAGGCTTCGGTGACCAGAAGTAAAGAATTAGCTCAGCATGTGACAGGTGGTTAAGTACAAAGGCCGGCCAATGTGACCGAGCGATTCTAGGTGCTTCAGTCTGGAACCGCGCGACTGCTACGATCGCAGGTTCGATCCTGCCACGGGCATGGATGTGTGTGATGTCATTATGTTAGTTAGGTTTAAGTAGTTCTAAGTTCTAGCAGACTGATGACCTAAGATGTTAAGTCCCATAGTGCTCAGAGCCATTTGAACCATTTGAAATACAAAGAATGCGCCGATCTGTGTGATCTTGCCAATGGCATCAAGGACTGGCAAACTGACCAGAGTGCTGGGTGGGCAGCGACAGAAGCGGATGAGTGCATTGAGTGAGAATATTCAGAAAGACAGGCATGTGTGCTGGATGATTATTATACCTGTGTGAATTGATTAGTTGACTGCTTGGTGACGGTCGCTCCGATCTCTGAGCGTTCGGTACGGCAGGCCAGGGGATTGGCGTGCAGTCGACGGCATAGCCCAGGGCCGGCCAAACGCTGCACAGTGTGCAGACGTGCGGAAGTGCTGCACATGTGCGCACGTGTGCGACAGCGACATCTGTTATTAGCCGTGTTCTAAATGAACGGTGGTGGCTCCACTTCCCTGTTTATGTGGTACAAGCAAGAGGAAAATTGGTCATTAAACCGATTGTTTCAATGTATACTTACATTTAGGGTTTTTTTTAATGTGTGAAGGGCTCGCTCAGCTGAAGTCGATAAAACATAACATTCATCTAACTGTCGGTTATTATGCAGATTTCAGACGGAACTGATGAAAGATATAGCAATAATGGTATTGAAATAACAGGTGATCATCGAGAGGTCTGCGGTTATCATTCTGTTCAGAGGTCAGTGAGACAGAAATTATGTGGGTGTAACTGTGGGCACCGAGAATTAGTTATCGGAAACCTTGCATTAGTTTAATGTTACTTGAAATATGAATAAGGTTCGTTGGAAGTCGCTAAGTGCTCTCTTTCTTAAATACTAGCTCAAAAACATTACGCGTATTTACGTGCCGTCAGTCAAGCTGCCTTAATAAAAACCCACGGTTGTTAACTGTATTACATGTCTTACTGGGTTAAACAGTTAACATAAAAGTAGATGTCTCAATGAGTAGGCAGTGACAGTATTTTAAATGTTTAGTACGCGAAATACCTACCCATGGTTGGCTTGCAAGCTGTGGAAAGAGGACTAGAATGCGCCGGTTCAGAGTATCCCAGCAAGTGGATAAAGCGACATCTGTGCGTAGAAACATGCACTACATGCACGCTGACGGCTGCGGCGTGCACGCTGTCACTCGGAAGCTGCACATGTGCACGAGCACCGCACGCGTGAGAATTTCTGGCCGGCCCTGCCATAGCCAATACGAGTGCTGGTCTCTTCTCACTGGCGCTCTCAGGCAATGCGATGTCTCTGCTGGCAGCGGCTGGCGCGACTCCGATTACCCGGCGGACGGCACGCACTTTGCGATCGCGAGTTTGTGTGAGCGCTTGGATTTTGTTCACCAGACATGTTTAGTGGAAACGTTGTGGTGGAGTAAAGTGTGTATGTTCTCAAACGTCGGTGCATACAGGACCTCGGATATATACTGCTACGATCTATTCGTGGCGGAAATGTTGTTACTTGATTTGCATAATTCTTGTGTGTGGCACTAAAACACTGAAAATATGTTTTGTTACAAAAAAAGGATTTTCGTAGGATGGAGGTGAGTATTTTAAGCGATCTAATTGATTCCTGTAAATTGTTAAACAATCGATTAGGTAGGGTAGTGCAAATGGCTTATTTCACTCTATTTTTTATATAGAAATTGTGTCAGCTCTCCCTTTGTCTCCAGCATTAGCCAAAACGAACACACTATTCTGAGGAAAGATGAAAACCTCTGTCTGTGTGTTTGGAGGTGTTGGTTCACACAGACAAACAGGGAGTGTCTTCTTGAGAGAGGCGGAAACAGGTAGCGAGTACGGAATTTCCTGATCAACAGAAGGCGGCTGCTACTTGATGCTTTGATTCAGGGCTACATGATCAAAGGAGGTCAATATACGATCCGTGGTCGGTGATATTTAGTAATGTGATCTTTAATTAGTATATGGGCGGTTTAGACATTTTCGGCAGCGCCCTGACGACAGATGCACATGCAGGAGACCCGAAATGGTGGCTACTATACCAAACTTCATTCTATTCCTCGGTTATTACAGTTATTACGTCATGAGAAGTGGTGATGGGGTGGGGGCAGGATGCAAAAAAAAATGGCTCTGAGCACTATGGGACTCAACTGCTGTGGTTATCAGTCCCCTAGAACTTAGAACTACTTAAACCTAACTAACCTAAGGACATCACACACATCCATACCCGAGGCAGGATTCGAACCTGCGACCGTAGCAGTCGCATGGTTCCGGACTGCGCGCCTAGAACCGCGAGACCACCGCGGCCGTTCAGGATGCAGACGTGAGCTCTACTAAAGTGGTGGAGCCCTTTTAGGAAGTCCATAGTGCGATGTCAAATTACCGATTGATCAATTTATCGTTTCTGATAGTGGTACTGCGAGCATACGCACCAAGCCAACCCCTTTGCACATTGTTTAAGGACATAGCATGCAACTGAGCTGAAATCTGAAATTGTCAGCTACATCCGACGTAATGGTCTTCCTACCAAGTGACTTAATAGGAGGCAAGGGGGAAAAAAGATCCAGTAGGTTTGGGAACCGTGTGGTTGTGGGATTGAATTCCGCCAAATATTCCAATCCTAGTATCTACCAATAGGAAGCATGAAAATTCAACAGTATATGGCCACTTGAGAGAGAGAGAGAGAGAGAGAGAGAGAACAAGAGTTTTGACAGAAATTCATCAGCTATCAATTTCAAAGTGTTCTGGCACCTGACCCTTTTGTTTTGGGGCTTAGCACAACATCCGCTCTTCATGGGGCATGTAGCACCTGGTGCATAGTTCAGCCACTAATGGGCATGTCGCTTCATGGAATCACAAGAGGCTTAGCCGTGCTTCGCATTCAAAAGATTTTTAACAGTCTAATTACGTGTGATGGATTATGTTAATGGTATTCCTTGCATGTTCAGAATAAAAAAAGTGATAGGATTAATTACTTCTTTTCGATGTATTGTGTTTTACAAGACCAGCATCTTCCCAAACATCAGAGAATGATGAGCAAGAGAGAACCAACCACTGCCAATTGAATTTTATAAATAAACAATATACTCTCTGCTATATAATTTAGTTTCCTGTCATAAGATCCCTCCTCTCCAGCAATGACCCACCAATTTACAGGTGGGATGGGAGGGTAGGACTGGGGGATTTACCACAGGGTATAGGTTAATTAATTGATCAATTTAATTAATTAGTCAATCAAATTCATAGAATGGGTGGGAGTTATCTGAATAACTCAGGCCTGAAAGTGTACTTGCATTGGTGAGGGTGATGGGGGAACGTTGGAGGTTTCCAGAGGGGTTGGAAGGAGGAGGAGGGGGAGGGGAAGGGATGAGGGAGGTTTGTCAGAAGGATGGATTATCCCAGGGGATCACAATCCACTTAGCAGAACAATAGGTTAAGGTCCTGTCACTCAAAATAGATCAATAGTTTGCACCTGAATTTAGGAAACCTGTACTAACAAAATGCGCTGGTGCCCTTGTTGCCCCACTACTATCACCACCTTATTTTCTTCGATGCCATTTCACACGCACAACAAATGGTGACAATAACGTGCTGTACAACTTCATGTCAAACTTTTTATTGATGCCTTGCAATGATCTGTATGTGGCGTTGGCTGAATTTAAAGTAACAATTCATATCGAATATTGTTGCTGCTATTAGTCTGGAGCATAATGTTGTGCAGCAACTGTACTTACAAAGAAAGAGAGAATAAAATAAAATAAACGATTTGGATGAACGATAGATCTATTTTAATCAGTGCTGCACGAAAAAGTTTAACTGAATTCAGAAAACTGGACAACCAGTGGCAGAGTCAATTGGAGTAATGAGTGGGTGAAGAACCATACCGTTAGCTGTCTTGCACCAGGCTACAGAGGCGTTCTGAGAAAATTATGCCTATCATGGACGCAGAAAAAAAAAGATTGACTCTTACGATGCTGCTGCTAATGTTGTTGGATTTAGGATGCTCAACAGCTCGTTCATCAACACCGTAATTGGAAATCAACGTAGACATCTTGTGGTTTGAAAGATGTCTGTTGTAACAAGCTAAATGTCTGCAATGATTCTCCAGGAACACATGTTAGCCACCGACTCAGAGTTCATTCACAGCTTCTCCCCAGCACCTTTGGTGGGAGCCTCCAGACTTTATAAAATTTTAAAATGCATGTTACTCTGTCGCTGGTGCCAGCTGGAATGGTAGCCAGATATTCAGTTAACCTAAGGGTTGCTCTTATGTCAGCACATGAAACATCTAGTTAACATGCATTGTATCCAAACTAGCTCTCCACAAGCTTCACATAATGATGGATTATTTCGCTGGCGGAGGAAACTGTATCACTGCACAGTCTTGTAGTGGGCATTACTTCCTTCTACTGACGTGAGTGGCATGATTTTCGCTGCGACTGGATGATTTGATTGAGCACAGTGCATTGTTGACCATGTGAAATCACTCGTCCTCCCATGGACACATGATCCTTCTTACCGAAAATGACATGATAATGGGCATGGGGACAGTACACCGAATAATAACACATCCTGTACATGATTCCTTGGCTGCTTTGTTGCATCATTTTCACGTATTGCAAAGTGGCTTGGTAACCAGCGGAATGCCATCCCTTTGCTTGGTTTTGGTTCTACTGTATGGCATCGTTACAGTCTAAATCATTGTTTCTGCAGGATTTGTTTATTGCTACTTACAGTGCTAGAGCAGCGTCTCAACACCGTAATTTTTTAGCTGAACAGCTGATGATAATCTCCTGTTTAGTTCCATTCACACATGTGGAGCGATAAAATTTCGATATAATCTTGAAATTAAAGAGAACATCCCTCCAAAAATGTAGTCTGAAATATGAGATTTCTTACACTTTTTCGAGCTTAAATTTACTTTGGGCTCGGAAGATGCTAAGACGGTAGTTTTTTTTCAATTCCTGACCCCATATTCTGAAGTCTGATGCATTCAGACCCATCAGAAGTTATTTAGCAGCGGTCCCAAAGGGCTTGATCTAATGTGACCAATTGTTCTCAAATGTTTGACGTTCCCTAAATACCAGTGACTGAGACAATGTTAATACAGTATTTTCAAGTCCCGTCTTGCCGCAAGTGATTCTTCACCAATGTCTGCACACTGACTCGAAAATGGGCTAGTCCACAGCAAAATGTTTAGTAACTGTATGTCATTGTTCTAGTTGACTATTGACGTTTGAGTTCGACCATTATGAGAATACACAACCACTGTAATTAAGACAGTATTTAATAAACAGAAAAATAAATTAGGAAATACCAAGGCATTTTCCATACCGAGTATACCAAGAGGGGGAGAAGGGTTACTTTGTGCTCACCCTGAAAAAATAAAAACAAACAAAATACGTTAACTGTTTTTTAATTATATTAACAACATACCTTTTAGGGAGGTACTGACGTGTAATCAGGGTCCAGAACCTAAAATATATTTTGGGACAGTCTCAGCAATAACAAAATACTTTTAATAATGTGTATTACTGACTTTATGACCACAACAAATAATAGAAGAAATGCAAGTTTCGTTCATTGTTGTTGACTTTTACTCTCAATATACTTTTTAAAAAGATACTGATGTGTAACTAAGGCTCTAAATAAACAAGTGCTGAAAACGACCTTCGACGTGGAAAGTAAAATCTAATACTGGGTTATGGGGAATTTGAATGGATTTTTTTTTACATTTTTGGATTTTTATCTCATTATAAATTTTGCAATTTTTCCGAATAAAATTATATACATATATCTCACTTACATGGGAAATATTTTATTTTATTTTTTTAAATATAATGTACACTGATTGAAAATGTCAAAATTTTTACATGCTGCTCAGCTTTATGGTGAGAAGATCATCACAAAACTGGAATGCATTGTTCATGTCCACGAGAGAATGGGCACCAGGTTGAGAAAGTTGAAACAAAATTTGAGAGACAAAAAACTTCTGATGGTAAAACAATAAGAGACAGGCTGAGAGACAAAAGGATTGATGAACTAAATACAGAAGTATTTGGGATGGCCATTAGAAATAATACTGAGGTTTTGTTGAAAATGAAGCAGGAGGACTGTCGACTGATGAAAAACCAGTACAGACCTTTGCTTTCCTGGGCCTGATTTATGGTGCAATCACCGCAATGCCCAGTACTCAAACAGTGCATACGTCCATAAACATTCCATCCCAGCAGCAGTCATGGATATCATAAAACCTATTTACACATACCTGGCAAATCCTGAATTACCTAAGAAGTGTCTGTATGGTCAGACTCAAAATTCCAATGAGTCGTTCAATATCTTATATTGACTCGCATACCAAAAAATGTTTTGTCGAAATGAAGACACTAAGGTGGAGCTACAGCATATGGGAATTAATTCTGGACCAAACTGCATCAGAGAACTTGAACGGATGGACAAGGTTTGCATTGATAAAGCAGAGTATGTAGCGCAGTTGGCCACTAAGGAGTCCAGAAAGAAGAAAATAAGAAAAAACTTGGAAAAATATCAAGAGGATATGGTGCAGGGTGCTTCTGAGTGACTAAAAATTAAAAATTATGCATATATTAAGTGAGCTACAGTCTTCTGAAGCTTTAGAAGCCTTTCTTGAAAATTTACATTTTCTGTTGCATTTTTCCCTAAATCTCAGAAACCACTTCGAATAGAGTATTCAGATTTCCCCGGAGTAATAACATACATATCCTGAGTCTACTGAACTAGAAGACGAACATAATGTTGAGTATAATTAAAACTATTTAGGATAACGTACAAAAAAGTACACATAATTTTAACTGTGTAATTAAAAATTGTATTTCCGAAAGCAGTGCCTGATATGCAATTATTCTAGTTTAATACTCAGAACATACAGTTTAGTGTCCTGTAAAGGTTTTATGTCAATGGCTACAGTGGTTTCTGAAATACAGGGAAGCCAACTCACTAAATTTAACACTGTCGGTAAGGGGCCTTCCAACTCCCCTTAGTTAAACTGAAAAATTTCAAATATATATGGACTCCGGTAGAATAATTCACTGGAAACAATATTTTTTTTCAAAATTTTAAAATATGAAGACACCGATTAGATTACAATATTTCCAAAAGGAGGGCTTAAAGTACCCCCCCCCCCCCCTTCCTACCCCAGGTATTACGAGGGTTAAAAAATTTTAATAGATAAATAAGAATCCTTCCAAAACAACAAGATGAAAGGAAAAATAAGCACATCAGAAAAGAGCAATGATGGCCACCATCTTAGGAAAGAAAAAAAGAAAACTAGTTTCTCTTTGCAGAATTTTGCTCAAGTTGAAAAAGTCAGCTTTTCAACGGGTGGTGCTTTCTTCCACTCATATTACTGCATACATATCCACTGCCATAAACTATGCACTGTAAAGACATCGCAGTATGCCATTTCTGCGAATATGGAAAAATGGGATTTTAGTATTTGATGTGCGATTGACAACGAGGTCGTTAGAGACCGAGCACAAGGTCGACGTAGTGAAGCATGGGGAAGGAAATCGGCCGTGCCCTTTGGAAGGATATACCCCCGCATTCCTTTAAAGCGATTTAGAGATATCACGGAAAAACTTAATATGGCTGGACGGAACTGCATGTGAACCGTCGTCCGCACAAAAGCGAGTGCCGTGAGCCAAGGATTGTGCCATATCAAAAATGGTTCAAATGGCTCTGAGCACTATGGGACTTAATTGCTGAGGTCATCAGTGCCCTAGAACTTAGAACTACCTCAACCTAACTAACCTAAGGACATCACACACATCCGTGCCCGAGGCAGGATTCGAACCTGCGACTGTAGCGGTCTCGCGGCTCCAAACTGTAGCGCCTAGTCCCGCTCGGCCACTACGACAGATTGTGCCACATCGCTTGGTGCGAATTTGTAATAGGAAAATAGGTGCGTAGTTTACCTAGATCGCATCACGTTGACGTTATGGTTTCATTATGTTGCTCTGCAAATAATGTTACCTCCCAGGAACATTTGCAGCCAAATCTGCAATTTTTAGACTTTTATGAGTATATCTATATATCACTAAATTTCCATAGTTGTTCATGTGGCCGGCCGGTGTGGCCGTGCGGTTCTAGGCGCTTCAGTCTGGAACCGCGTGACCGCTACGGTCGCAGGTTCGAATTCTGTCTCGGGCATGGACGTGTGTGATGTCCTTAGCTTAGTTAGGTTTAATTAGTTCTAAGTTCTAGGCGATTGATGACCTCAGAAGTTAAGTTGCACAGGCTCAGAGCCATCTTAGTTGTTGATGTCAGCTAAATGGCAGCAGTCAGTAATTTCGGAGATAATGTACGTATACATTCACACTCTGCGAGCCACCTTATGGTGTGTGGCGGAGAGTACTTTGCGTGCTATTGTCACTTCCCATTTTTCATATTCCTGCTGCGAATTGTTCGCGGGATGAACGATTGTTGGTAAGTCTCTGTGTGGGACCGAATCTCTTTAATTTTATCTGCTTGACCTCTCCACCAGATACGTGTTAGAGAAAGCAGTATATTCACTGACAAGAAACGCATGCTCTCGAAATTTTTAAAAGCAAACCGCACAAAGATGCTGAGCGCGTGGAAAACGTGATGAGCAGTATTTTTTGGACTCATTACAAATTGCGAAATGAAATTACAAATACCTGCTAAAACACGAGAGACTATGCGCATACGACTCTTAGAAGCGAATATTGCTTGATTTATGAGCGTATGCACCAGTACGCTGTTCTGTTACATTTGCTGAAAAAAAAAGAATTAAAATAACGCTTTAAGACATCTAAATTTCAAATAAATATCTGCCGGAAGAATACAGTAGCGGAACCTCCTTTTTTTTCAAATTAAGCACTTTTGTTTCTCATCGATTGCACAAATTGTTAATATTGGAGCTCGTAAAAATCGCAAGACTGAGTCGTCATATTCTGTGAATACCGACGCCATCATTTAAAACATTTCAATCTTCTCTTGAACAGGAAGTCGATCGTAACCGGCATTTACTCTACATTTTGACAAATCAGTCCTGTTCTAGCTATATTTTTGTCAAAATGACTCGGCTGTTCTCTCAGACAAGCTCGCCATCGACATTGACTCAATAGCTGTGATTAAGAAATGATGGATGTTCTCTTGTTTCGTTGAAGAGCAAGAGAAATCGTAGCTTGCCGTGTTGGTAGTCATAAAAAATTCATGCTTAACTGTGTGTCTAACAGGTGTTAGAGTCGAGACGGGGCACAATTTTTTTGGAACTGAAACCGTAGTGTGTGTATTGCAAAGTGAACTTATTTAGTTTAAGTATTCCTTCAATTGTTCCTTACAGACATTAAGAAAGACGTCTTGTGGTTGTGAATTCTGTCAAGTGAGCAGCACTTACTCGCGTATGTAACAGTGAGTAAATCTCTAAGATCAGTAGAAAAACTATTGAGCTTTAAACTTTCGTCTGTTTCGAGAGAATTAATACATCACATAAATGTTCCCCAGATTTTGCTAGTAGAGTACTGGTACTGTAATTTGTTAACGTAGAATAAGTTATCTGCTGTATGCATAACTGATCGTATTCATTATTGTTATTCTATTCAGCAGAGCAACACTGTCTCCACATGTGGTTAGAAAACGTCATGTCACAACTGGCCTATGGATCTGCTATATGGGAACGGTATTTCCAGAGATAATAACTGATACACACAGTATATCTCTTACCTTATCTGCTGTTACAGTACTGTACTGTAGCTATTGTAAGCTTTGGTAAAAACAGAAATTTGTTCTAAACGTGATCACAAAGTCTGAGGTTCAGCTACAGGTATTACATGTTTTTATATTACTTGTATTCTATTGTGAATTATTTTTAAGGTGCCAAATGTGCAGTTTTGGTCCCGCTACAGAAGTTTTTCACATGCATAAGTTTTTTTTATACTTTTGCACGTTTATTTCCAGTTCAATGCTGAATATCTCCGACACCGTTTCATACCATGTAAGCCAAATTGTTTGAAATATTTTAAATAAGTCTTGAACGTTCATTTCAGAGACAGATATACTTACCTGTACTTACAATAACGCTTAAATTCTCAAACAAATAAGTACTTCGTCTAAAAGCGTGAGGTCTCTAACCGAAAAAACTAGTGATAGTCAAATGTTTCAGGCTTTCAGTAACGTCTCATTGTAAACCGATATATGACTTCCGTTCATTGCACAAAATATGCTGAAGGAGTTAACACAATCATTCTTAGTGCTTTATCACCAAGGATTCTTTCATTCAGTGTGAATAACTAAAATGTAATAAGTTTTTCTCTTTAGATGTTTCGCTGCGCTAATTTGGTTACCCTGGTGCTCGTGACGTCAGCAGCTCAAATACTTGGAAGTGAGATTCCTCTGCATATGGTTCTCAAAGATTTGATAGTAGCGCTGAACGTTCAGAACAGCGAATCCTCTTTCGGCGTACTCTCCATAGCCAGTGACATTGGTAAGAACTTTTCCGTATAGCGACAAGTATCTAATTAGAGTGATATACATCACCGTTTGTTAGAGGACAATGGTGGAGAACCAGACTCGGTTGTCAGGAGGTAAGGAAGGGGGGAGGGGGGCGGCGGCGGGATGGAGCAAAGGATAAAGTATCTTCCCCCCCCCCCCCCCCAAAAAAAAAAAAAATTTTAGTGAAATCGTTCATATTTTTACGCATACAGGTGATTTTGCTAAATGAGGAGAAACAGCAGGAAACGATCTCTAATAAAGTGAGGAGCAAAAAATGTCATAAGGACACAGTTTGGAAATCGTTCCAAGGGGGTACACCACTTGGAGATCGAGATAACAGATCTTTGACAGTGTGGGTTTCAATGATGTTAAGTACACATGAGAACAAACCAGGCTAATGGTAATGTTCTGTCTGTATTAGTAGTTTTGCTCTACACTGAAGAAGCATCATCATATACTAGCCACATTACCCCTCGTACCACCAAAGGCACGTCTTCCAGCAGGGGAGGCAGAATCACCCACAGAAAGTGCATATATGGCTCGCCTGTGAGGCATTGTGGATGGATGGCTGGTCCCACGAGGCGATCACCAATAATCCCCATCCACATACTGAGGTTGCCACCGTGCTATAGGGATTCGCACAGGTAGGGTATTGTGAAGGCTGAGGATACTGCCCCATGTAAAGAAAGGTAGCCTCATCTGTTGTAATGGTACTTGAATTACGTAACCATTACGGCACCTCACCTGAACCTCTCGATACCAGCAATATTCTACTGTGTTTCTGTAAAGTAGTTAACATATTTCTGAGACAACATTCAGATTGGATTTCATTAATGTAGAGGTACTTTGATACATCGATATGTTTGTTTTGCAATGATATTATTCTTATGTGTATTCTTTCTTTTGTCACTATGATCTTTGTCGTACTTGTCACTCTGATTTTTGGGCGCGCAAGCGATTATTAGTCAGTTAGAGAGTCGGACCTTTAAAAAGTCTTGGACGTCATGTTGGAAAGACGCGTATTGTAGTCAGCTTATAAAATGTGAACTTCAACAGTGAGGAAGATGTTTTCAAATATGTTTTGTATTGTGAAGTGATGTTTTGTGTGTTACGTGATATTGCAACAAAAGCAATAAAAAGGAAGTGTAACTTAAATGCGGAGTGCTGATTATTTTTTTACATCACCATTGTGCTAACTTTCAAAGATTTAATCTTCAAGAATGGTTTGTGAAACACATCTATAAAACTTTTGAATATAGCAGAATAAAACCTAGGCCTCTTCGCATCCGAGCTTGGAATCATCACCACCTAGATTTTCGACAACTAGGCCATGATTTTACAATGAGACCAGCGTGGGAAACACAGGAGTGCCTAGTTTATTCATTATTACATCAAATGACTTTACTAACTGTGCTCTAATGACACCTGCCACATAATAACTTTGTTGTTGCCCGAAAATGCAGTATTTAGTAGCGTGAGTAACACCACAATCATTATTAAATTTTGTCCTTTGTTGTGGTAGGGTTGTTAGACTGTGAATAGGATGAATGGCAGAAATCCCATCACCATGGTGACCTGTGTGACGAACCAGTAACATGAACATCGCCGCGCACGGAAATTCATAGGTAATAAGCCTTGCATGCATTCATTGCAAGTGGCAATTGTGGAGAGTGTTCCACGCAGGTGTCTTGCTTACCACATGCTGGCAGGCCACCTGCCTGTGCTAATACTGGGGTCACTGCCAAGGATCTTTTATCTTCGCCTTCAAGTCAGTGTACTTCCCGTGGAATACATTTCCAGCCATATGTCACTATGAACTTTTTTGCTTCTTACATTTTTAAAGATCGTTTCCTACAGTTTCTCCCCATTTAGTAAAATCGCGCTGCATAAATTACCAAATTTGTCAGCTAACTTTTGAAGAATATGATGTAAGAGACTCGGGAATGGCAAGGCGTTCTAGAAAACGACTGGCTAATTTTCAGCTTCTTGCCCACGTGGACAGGCTTAAATCGTGACTGCCTGCGGAGAACATTCCACTCATTCATAATTTGAATGTGCTTGGTGCTGATAACAAATCCAACACATTTTTTACTTGCAAATCTGGATGAACGGACATTAATGACGATTGACAGCTCATGCCTAGATATTCGCAGTCAATGAATTTATTAAATCCAGTGCAGTTCGAGAGTCCATGGGTATCACGGGTAAACCACGTTTAGATGAGTAGGTCGAGACAGAAAGGGATAGAACCATTGTCCCACCAAGCAAAAAATTACGGAAAGACTGTTCTTCGGATGGAGGTGGAAATAGTTGAAAGAAAGACTATTCACCTCCTTTATATGCTCACATAGCCATAATCTGTAGACCTGTGTTCATAATTGTAGTGGCAAAGCAAAAAATTAATCGTGGTGAAAGAACACTTTGATTATACGAGGGGCATTCAGTAAGCAATGCTACACTGTTTTTATAAAAGCAGGTTGGTTTTATTCAAGCTTCCAGTACACCATATTTTTCCCCACTCTTTTGTCTACAAAAGCCTATTTTTCAAAATATCTCTGTTTAGAGTGATGGCCTTATGCCGGCTTACTGGGAGGCCATGTATGGCCACGTAGTACCATTTTACTGACAGACGTCAGAGCCAGAATCTTTCTGCATGAATAACCTCACCATCATCCACGAACTGCTTCCTGCAGAGTGCATCCTACATTGAGCAAAACACATGTATTTTGGAATGTGCGAGATCTGGGCTGCAGGGTAGATGAGGGAGACCAGTTCAGTGAAGATCTGTGAGCTCCTCAAGGGTGTCTAGACTTGTCAGATGCCCAATTGAGCAGTGCAGTGTTTGATTGTGATCTATCACCGCGAACGAGAGTGTCTGCACGTTACATCGTTGTAGGAGTCACAGCTGTGTGCGACCGGCTGGCACATGGGAGATTGGACAGGTCTGCACAGCCTTGCTGCAATGGTGACAGGCGCCTTGCACAACAACTAACCGTGCTTCTGTTGATTGCAAAGCCTGCGCCGACAGTCTACAAGTGCCTATGAATACCTGCGATGCTCTGGTTTTCTGCCAAAAGAAATTCAGCGACAGCTTTCTGCTTGGAGCGCACCTCCCTTTCAGACGCAATTTTGCAAGCTACGTCAGTGCTGCCACCTATTGGAACTTCATCATGACAGTATAGGGGATGGTGTAGGAATATTCCACTATGTCCCACAACAAATTCCGCATTTTCTTTCAACCGAAACTGCCCGAGAAAATATATCTTACTTTACATGTTGAACAACCCTTGTATATTGTTTATGTTTTGATGTCATAACTGTGAGGGTTGGTTGCTGTTACAGTTCTCAAATTAATTTTGTGACAAATTTACTTCTCAAGTTATTAGATATATGCTTTTCATATGCTGCAGCACTCTGAAATGTTGTTAGAAGTTACGCTAAAGTGATGCAATCACTGATGTAAACAGCTTATTCATGGAAACTAGCTGTGTGTTTGCTATTCTCGGACTATCAACTGATATTCAAGTTAGGGGGTAGAATCACGATGTTATGCAAAACACACCCAAATAGATTTATATTGAATCTGCACAAGGGGTGTAACACAATCATAAAAGGGCCCTGATACAAATCCTATGTGAGGCGGCTAGCCTCTTAAGCAATTTATTCTTAAATTAATTGATCCAAGTTATCCTTCAAAAAAAGATGATGGCAAAGTATTATGTATTAGTGTAGCTGTTTAACAGATAAATTCTGTCCTAAAAAGTTATTGTTGTATTTATTTTCTTTAAATGTAACACAAAACCGATCACAAATTTGTACAAGAAACAATCATGTATATTAACTTAAACCAAACTTGTAAATGGTCCTCAACCAGGGGCGTGTGGTGATATACAATGCTGGGTACGCTGAAAAAAATATTTTGATCTTTGGCATAATATATGGAAAGGATCAGAAATGAGATTCTATTACTCACACATAACACCATATTAATTACACATGTACTTCACAAATTTTAATTAATGAACTTGATTGTACAATTATCTATGTAGCTGAATTAATATTAATTTTTATTTGTATGTAAATTCCATACTTCTTTCTTGCCTGGTTAACTCAGTGATTACGTCATCATAAAAGGTGTGAAGACTGTGAAGAACATCTGTTTCTATGGATAGAAGCGCCATACCAGTAAGACGCTTTGACTTTGTGTACACCTTTGGTACGATTTAATTCTTCTTAATGCAGATAAAGATCTTTCTACAGATGCAGTTGTGTTTGGGACAGTAACAACAAGTAAACCTAGTTTATGCATCTCAGGCAGAGTTGTATCTAATTGTCTGCTCTTTAGTGATCTCATAAGTTCATATGGGTGATCATTACTAAAGTTTTCATATGCGTATAACATGGATTGTTCATTTCTCAGTCGAAAAAAATCAAATACAGCCTTATGAATTTGCTTCAATTTTTCAAATGCAGATGTAGGGAAATTTGTTCTGCATGTTTCATACATCTTCAGGTGCAACAAAGATATGAATTCAAGTTGATGTAATAATTCAAACCTTACTTCAGTTTTCACAACTATATTGTCAACAATACCACAGTAGAGGGACCTTCTTAAAATGGAGGGATGTACATTACAGTGCTGCCGTTTAGCAGGAGGTTCATCTTCAGCATCAGCGTACTGTGTCGCTCGACACCAAATCAGCCTGGTTGCTAAGGTTCAGTATTTTCCTTCTCGAATCTTTTGTGAACAATACAGAATATCTAGATGTTTAGACTGAAGGATATTGAAGAGTACATCTGTGTAACAAATAATTCCGTTGAATGTCGGTAGCAAAAAAGTTGTTTCAGCGCTACTCAGAAATTTCAAAAATCCTTGAGCTACAATTACTGTTTCATTTTCCAAATTTGAGCTTTCATCCAGTACTTGTTCAAAGAATTCAACAAATGAAGTTCGCTAATCTTTCACAGTCTGAACCAAACGGGATGAAAACTTCTATCCTGTTGGGTCATGTCTTGGCATTCTTTTCACTGTAAATTCATTTAGTGCATGTGTTCTTTTTGAGGATTTGTGGAAAAATGACCACAAATCTGTTAGCATCTGAAAAAATGTTCCACATTATTTTATGCTAGAAACTGACTGAGCTATATTTAAGCTGTCGCTAAAACAATGAACAAATATGGCCTTTGGATATAGTTCTTGAACTTCATCTCTTAGTCTGCACTGTCAAATATATGACCAACCAACTTAGGTCTTAAATCAAATTCTTCGACAATCTTGACCACGTGCTGAAGCAACACATCGGCTGTTCTATCTGTACTAACATCAGGAAATGAGATGAACCTTTCATGAACTTCTCCAGTTTCAGAATTCACGTACCACAGCGTTGTTGAGGGTTGAGAAGAATTCATTATATCTGATGTTTCGTCTAATAACAAAGCAACAAATTTCAAATAACTTCCGGGAATTCAGCCAGGTAACACTTTCAGTGACCGCCGATATTTCTGGGTGGCGGGAGAACACATTTTCAAGACAACTGCAACGGGCAGGCGACGTATATGCAAATTTAAAACCTCGGTTCTCGGACTGATGCAGGAAAGATAACACACACACTGAACACTAGTGCCACCAAAGGTGACCAAAGTCAGAAGCTATTGATAGTGAGACTACGAATTCGCAGGTGACGTAGCATTGACTCTGTCCCTCTGTTTTTTGACAAGGGAGAGAGCCTGGTTCCAAACAGAGTTTAAGAAAAAACCTCCACCCCTGTTAACGAGGTTGTTTGCTAATTTAATCTCAACTGCCTCTATAATAACACTGCACCAATAGCTGGACGTGCATGCAAATATCTCGGTGTTATTATATAACATGGGGTGACCAGTATCCAAGCAATGTTCGGCAATAGCAGATCTACTTGGCTGCTGTAATCGTGTGTGCCGTTTATGTGCAGTACATCGTTCCTCCATGGTCCTGATAGTTTGACCAATATATACCATGCCGCAGCTACAAGGAACTGCCTTACGCAGACCAAGATCATCCTTAACAGAACTGAAAAGCACTCTAATTTTAGATGGAGGTCGAAAAACACATTTCACATCGTATTTCCGTAAAATACGACCGATCTTGTTGGAAGTGTTTCCTACGTAGGGCAAAAAGGCAGTAGACTTAGGTGTCGACTCACAATTATCATCAATCACCCGATGTACAGTTGGTCGATAGCGCAACGCACGTTCAATTTGTCTATCACTATAACCATTTTGACGAAACGTAACTTCAAGATGGGACAGCTCAGCTGGCAAAGTCTGGGCGGCGGAAACGACGTGTGCCCTGTGTACCGAGGTACGAACTACTCCTTCACGCTGAGCCGAATGGTGCCAACTATTAGCCTGCAAGTACAAGTCGGAGTGAGTACGTTTCCTGTAGACTTCATGTCCCAATGATCCATCATCCTTTCTCCTAACCAACACGTCAAGAAAGGGAAGGCAACCATCCTCTTCCACCTCCATCGTAAAACGAATGTTCGGGTGGATCGAGTTCAGATGTTCTAGAAAGGCATTCAAATTCTCCCTACCATGAGGCCAAACAACAAAGGTATCGCAACATATTTAAAGGAACAGGCGGGTTTCAAAGGCGCCGACTCCAATGCAGGTTCCTCGAAGTCTTCCATAGCCAATTTTGCGATCACAGGAGACAACGGACTGCCCACCGCAACTCCATCTCTCTGCTCGTAATGCTGGTTATTAAATAAAAAGTAAGTGGATGTCAACACATGCCGAAAGAGATAAGTTAATTCAGCACCAAACCTAGCCACAATTGTTGTTGTTGTGGTCTTCAGTCCTGAGGCTGGTTTGATGCAGCTCTCCATGCTACTCTATCCTGTGCAAGCTTCTTCATCTCCCAGTACCTACCGCAGCCTACATCCTTCTGAATCTGCTTAGTGTATTCATCTCTTGGTCTCCCTCTACGATTTTTACCCTCCACGCTGCCCTCCAATACTCAATTGGTGATCCCTCGATGTCTAAGAACATGTCCTACCAACCGATCCCTTCTTCTAGTCAAGTTGTGCCACAAAATCCTCTTCTCCCCAATTCTATTCAATACCTCCCCATTCCTTATGTGATCTACCCACCTAATCTTCAGCATTCTTCTGTAGCACCACATTTCGATAGCTTCTATTCTCTTCTTGTCCAAACTATTTATCATCCACGTTTCACTTCCATACATGGGTACACTCCATACAAATACTTTCAGAAACGACTTCCTGACGTTTAAATCTATACTCGATGTTAACAAATTTCTCTTCTTCAGAAACGCTTTCCTTGCCATTGCCAGTCTACATTTTATATCCTCTCTACTTCGACCATCATCAGTTATTTTGCTCCCCAAATAGCAAAACTCCTTTGCTACTTTAAGTGTCTCATTTCCTTTATTGCTTCCTCAATATACAGATTGAATAACATCGGGGATAGGCTACAACCCTGTCTCACCCCCTTCCCAACCACTGCTTCCCTTTCATGCCCCTCGACCCTTATAACTGCCATCTGGTTTCTGTACAAATTGTAAATAGCCTTTCGCTCCCTGTATTTTACCCCTGCCACCTTCAGAATTTGAAAGAGAGTATTCCAATCAACATTGTTAAAAGCTTTCTCTAAGTCTACAAGTGACAGTAATATACGTTTGCCTTTCCTTAATCTTTCTTCTAAGATAAGTCGTAAGGTCAGTATCACCTCACATGTTCCAACATTTCTACGGAATCCAAACTTATCTTCTACGAGGTCGGCTTCCATCAGTCTCATACATCTTGCTCAACAGATGGTAGAGTTTTGTCAGGACTGGCTCTCCAAAGGCTGTCAGTAGTTCTAATGAAATGTTGTCTACCCCCAGGGCCTTGTTTCGACTCAGGTCTTTCAGTGCTCTGTCAAACTCTTCACACACTATCATAGCTCCCATTTCATCTTCATCTACATCCTCTTCCATTTCCAAAATATTATCCTCAATAGCCCTTGTATAGACCCTCTATATACTCCTTCCACCTTTCTGCTTTCCCTTCTTTGCTTAGAACTGGGTTTCCTTCAAAGCTCTTGATATTCATGCAAATGGTTCTTCTTTCTCCAAAGGCCTCTTTAATTTTCCTGTAGGCAGTATCTATCTTACACCTAGTGAGATAAGCCTCTACATCCTTACATTTGTCCTCTAGCCATCCCTGCTTAGCCATTTTGCACTGCCTGTCAATATCATTTTTGAGACGTTTGTATTTCTTTTAGCCTGCTTCATTTACTGCATTTTTATATTTTCTCCTTTCATCAATTAAATTCAATATTTCTTCTGTTACCCAAGGGTTTCTATTAGCCCTCGTCTTTTTACCTACTTGGTCCTCTGCTGCCTTCACTATTTCATCCGTCAAAGCTACCCATTCTTCTTCTATTGTATTTCTTTCCCCCATTCTTGTCAATTGTTCCTTTATGCTCTCCCTGAAACTCTGTACAACCTCTGGTTCTTTCAGTATATCCAGGTCCCATCTCCTTAAATTCCCACCTTTTTGTAGTTTCTTCAGTTTTAATCTACAGTTCATAACCAATAGATTGTGGTCAGAGTCCACATCTGCCCCTGGAAATGTCTTACAATTTAAAACCTGCTTCCTAAATGTCTGTCGTACCATTATATAATCTATCTGATACCTTTAAGTATCTCCAGGGGTCTTCCATGTACACTCCTGGTAATTGAAATAAGAACACCGTGAATTCATTGTCCCAGGAAGGGGAAACATTATTGACACACTCCTGGGGTCAGATACATCACATGATCACACTGACAGAACCACAGGCACATAGACACAGGCAACAGAGCATGCACAATGTCGGCACTAGTACAGTGTATATCCACCTTTCGCAGCAATGCAGGCTGCTATTCTCCCATGGAGACGATCGTAGAGATGCTGGATGTAGTCCTGTGGTATGGCTTGCCATGCCATTTCCACCTGGCGCCTCAGTTGGACCAGCGTTCGTCCTGGACGTGCAGACCGCGTGAGACGACGCTTCATCCAGTCCCAAACATGCTCAATGGGGGACAGATCCGGAGATCTTGCTGGCCAGGGTAGTTGACTTACACCTTCTAGAGCACGTTGGGTGACACGGGATACATGCGGACGTGCATTGTCCTGTTGGAACAGCAAGTTCCCTTGCCGGTCTAGGAATGGTAGAACGATGGGTTCGATGACGGTTTGGATGTACCGTGCACTATTCAGTGTCCCCTCGACGATCACCAGAGGTGTACGGCCAGTGTAGGAGATCGCTCCCCACACCATGATGCCGGGTGTTGGCCCTGTGTGCCTCGGTCGTATGCAGTCCTGATTGTGGCGCTCACCTGCACGGCGCCAAACACGCATACGACCATCATTGGCACCAAGGCAGAAGCGACTCTCATCGCTGAAGACGACACGTCTCCATTCGTCCCTCCATTCACGCCTGTCACCGCACCACTGGAGGCGGGCTGCACGATGTTGAGGCGTGAGCGGAAGACGGCCTAATGGTGTGCGGGACCGTAGCCCAGCTTCATGGAGACGGTTGCGAATGGTCCTCGCCGATACCCCAGGAGCAACAGTGTCCCTAATTTGGTGGGAAGTGGCCGTGCGGTCCCCTATGGCACTGCGTAGGATCCTATGGTCTTGGCATGCATCCGTGCGTCGCTGCAGTCCGGTCCCAGGTCGACGGGCACGTGTACCTTCTGCCGACCACTGGCGACAACATCGATGTACTGTGGAGACCTCACGCCCCACGTGTTGAGCAATTCGGTGGTACGTCCACCCGGCCTCCCGCATGCCCACTATACGCCCTCGCTCAAAGTCCGTCAACTGCACATACGGTTCACGTCGACGCTGTCGCGGCATGCTACCAGTGTTAAAGACTGCGATGGAGCTGCGTATGCCACGGCAAACTGGCTGACACTGACGGCGGCGGTGCACAAATGCTGCGCAGCTAGCGCCATTCGACGGCCATCACCGCGGTTCCTGGTGTGTCCGCTGTGCCGTGCGTGTGATCATTGCTTGTACAGCCCTCTCGCAGTGTCCGGAGCAAGTATGGTGGGTCTGACAAACCGGTGTCAATGTGTTCTTTTTTCCATTTCCAGGAGTGTATACAACCTTATAACATCCCAGCTCCTCCACTAAATTATAACGTTGCATTAGGAGGTGTCTGCTTCGTGCAAAAGGTCTTGAGTTCATATTGACGACAACAAGTAATTCTTCATTACAGACGTTTATTTACAAACAGAACTGACAGACTTCACAGACTCAACAACTGACTCTCAGAGCTAACCACACTGCATATCCGAACTGGCAACTGACAATTCCTAGGTGTATTAATATTTTTCCAAACAATGAGAGTCTTTGACAATGTTTTGTTTACAATACGATAGCAATTCACGGCTTAAAACTAAATTAGACATTACAGAATTTTAGTACAGATTAAAGTAAGTAAAAGGATCAGTACATATAATTCTTACAAGCATAATTTCCAAATAGATTTAAAACATTTTTCTACCAGCTTCTGGATAACCTTCACCAGATTTGTACTGATGTTTCCAGAAATATCTTGACATTTGAGTCTGGATATTTCTTGAGTGATTTAGAACAACTATTTATATGTAAAATGATTTAAATCGTGTTTCAAAACGTAAATAAATCTTTTTAGCAATATTTCTTGATACAAATCGTCTTTCGAAATTAGGTTATGAAACAGTTTTCACAAGTTTTCGTATTTTTGCGATCATAATATAGAATTTCTCCATAGAAAGTTCCAGAAGTGTGCATTAAACGTTCATTTACAGACTTTCTCTTTAGCTGGTGAGTTTTTAAAAGTATCTTGTCCATATTATACGAAATAATTTAGCTCAAAACTGATAATTTATACAATTAATCAGAGCTACAGCAAACAGTGAGTCTTTCTTTTACAAAATGAATATAATTACAAAATTGAATGAAAATAGGTTACTAACACTAATATATATTTACATTAATTCTATTTTTGTTCTTTCTGTGCAAAATGTCCTAATATTGACACAGTAAAATATTTAAACATCACCAAAGTTTCCCGTTACATTTTGCATATGTGTATCGACATCCCCTAAAAGTCTACAGTATCGAATACTTCACTATGTCCCAATATGTCCTGTAATGTTACAACCTTCTTTTATGATTCTTGAACCAAGTGTTAGCTATGATTAAGTTATGCTCTGCGCAAAATTCTACCAGGCGGCTTCCTCTTTCATTTCTTAGCCCCAATCCATATTCACCTACTATGTTTCCTTCTCTCTCTTTTACTACTCTTGAATTCCACTCACCCATGACTATTAAATTTTCTTTTTCCTTCACTATCTTAATAATTTCTTTTATCTCACCATACATTTCATCAATTTCTTCGTCATCTGCAGAGCTAGTTGGCATATAAACTTGTAGTACTGCAGTAGGCGTGGGCTTTGTGTCTATCTTGGCCACAACAATTCGTTCATTATGCTGTTTGTAGTAGCTTAACCGCAACGAATTAGACAGATGAACACGAGTGAAGACAGAGACCACCTCAAAACTCACTAAAATATCAGAGTCATTCAACCGCAGTCCCTCCAAACGACGTAAAAAATCAGCTGAGTTCCTGATATGATGTTCACACCGACCTACTTGTGGGCTCAACAGAGAAGCAAGATGCTTGGCTACACGATATGTCACTATAGTCACTATAGGATGGAAAGGAACGCCTTCCTTGTGAACCTTCGGAAGGCCATATAACTTAGGGAGAACAGCATTATAGGTGTTAAGACTATTGATAGTGTCCTGCGTCAAGTCACTTTTCTTCAGGAGCCTGTTGGTCTTTCTCTCAATACTTTTTGTGGGGTCAGCATCGATTCTGCGATCAGATAGTATACGTTGCATCTTTTGTACATAACCCTGTTTATTTAAAACAACGATGGCATTGAACTTGTCAGGGCAATCCCCACATACAGCGAAAATATTTCTGGTTACCTCCGCTGCTGTCATTCAAAAATGGTCCAAATGGCTCTAAGCACCATGTAACTTAACTTCAGAACTTCTAGAGCGGCTCGGCCACATTGGCCGGCTGCTGTAATTCTGCTACTGAATTCTGACTGAAGAATATGTCGGAAATGATTCGATTTTTCCACTTAGCACTACATTTTACAGCTTCCACAGCCCCACTTAGCACTCCATTTTCCAGCTTCCACAGCTCCACTCACTATCTCCAAGTGGCAAAACGACAATATATCAGCTCAGATAGTAACAGTGAACTACAAATAAAAAATGGCAATCGATAAATAAACCCATAGGAACAGGAATATCAACATGCAAAACAGAAACTGTGCCAACTTATGCACCAACCTAATATACAGGGTGAGTCAGGAGGGAAGGTACATGCTTTGAGGGTTGATGGTATTAGTGATTCTGAACAAAAAACTTCATATGGACGTGTGCCCTATTACGAATGGTTTCCGAGATAGAACACATTTAATATCACTTTTGTACGTTTTTCTTGAATAACTCGAAAACCGCACACTCCACCGAAAACGTTTCGTAATACAAAATTAAACTACAGGGTGATTCAAAAAGAATACCACAACTTTAAAAATGTGTATTTAATGAAAGAAACATAATATAACCTTCTGTTATACATCATTACAAAGAGTATTTAAAAAGGTTTTTTTTCACTCAAAAACAAGTTCAGAGATGTTCAATATGGCGCTCTACAGACACTCGAGCAATATCAACCCGATACTCCAACTCGTTCCACACTCTCTGTAGCATATCAGTTTGGATAGCTGCTGTTATTTCTCGTTTAAAATCATCAATGGTGGCAGGGGTGAGGTGGCCAAAACACCATATCCTTAACATACCCCCATAAGAAAAAATCGCAGGGGGTAAGATCAGGGCTTCTTGGAGGCCAGTGATGAAGTGCTCTGTCACGGGCTGCCGGGTGGCCAATCCATCGCCTCGGGTAGTTGACGTTCAGGTAGTTACGGACAGATAAGTGCCAATGTGGTGGCGCTCCATCCTGCTGAAATATGAATTGTTGTGCTTCTTGTTCGAGCTGAGGGAACAGCCTAATTCTCTAACATCTCCAGATACTGTAGTCCAGTTACAGTAGCACCTTCGAAGAAAAAGGGACCAATAACTTTATTCGCTGAAATGGCACAGAAAAGTTTACCTTAGGCGAGTCACGTTCACACTGAGTTGTTTCCCGTGGATTCTCAGTGCCCCATATACAGACATTGTGACGGTTGACTTTCCCGTTAGTGTGGAAAGTTGCTTCATCACTAAACACAATCTTTGAAACGAAAGATTCATCTGTTTCCATTTGAGCAAGAATAAAATCACAGAAATCGATTCTTTTAATCTTATCAGCTGCAGACAGTGCTTGAACCAATTTCAGACGATAAGGTATCATAATTAACCTTTTTTGTAGGACTCTCCATACAGTTGATTGTGGAATTTGCAGCTCTCTGCTAGCTCTGCGAGTCGATTTTCCAGGGCTGCAAACAAATGCTTGCTGGATGCGTGCTACATTTTCATCACTCGTTCTCGGCCGTCCAGAACTTTTCCCTTTGCACAAACACCCATTCTCTGTAAACTGTTTATACCAACGTTTAATACACCACCTATCAGGAGGTTTAACACCATACTTCGTTCGAAATGCACGCTGAACAACTGTCGTCGATTCACTTCTGCCGTACTCAATAACACAAAAAGCTTTCTGTTGAGCGGTCGCCATCTTAGCATCAACTGACGCTGACGCCCAGTCAACAGCGCCTCAAGCGAACAAATGTACAACTAAATGAAACTCCATAGCTCCCTTAATTCGCCGACAGATAGTGCTTAGCTCTGCCTTTTGTCGTTGCAGAGTTTTAAATTCCTAAAGTTGTGGTATTCTTTTTGGAACACCCTGTATAATAAATTTCCTACGCAAAAGGTCCTATTCATTTTTTCTCTAGAACTAATGGTTTGTGCGAAGAGAGCGGGACTACGGGAAACTTTTACGTCTTCTTTGGGTAAGGAGCATGATATTACCAGGCTGGAGGCAACAATATACAACTACAGAATGGACCGTGTGTTCGACCCAGTGCAAAGCTGTTTAAGTGTATTAGATACCAACAAGCAGTATTTACAATGTGCTCCACTTTACTCTGTGACAATTGAATCCATGTGGTGTCAGCTAACTAATAATTTACAGAACAGTTGCTGTGTAGTGTTTAACAACATTCTACGATTTGTCCACTAGGGTAATAAGAACATCCGAAAATTCACTGGTGTCCAAGTAAGTCTGCCTGACTCTCAGCGCCGAGAAAAGCTTATAAGTTGTGTTCTGTCTGCATACAGTTGTAACTATCTGTCTGTAAGCTACGTGGAGGTTCTTAACTCTGGCTCCAACAAAGACAACATAAGTATTACACATAAGTGCTACGTTAAAGCAGGAGAAACTTATTTTTCTCAGTCTAGAACCCTGTTCTCCACAATACCGTCCGATACACACATCGCCGCATTGGGACTGGTTCCTACAAATAATGCTATACCTCAAGTCTTAAGAAAAAGGACCAATGTACCAATTAGACTTAAACCATTCCCCATTAAAGAAATTACTCCTTTAAGTGCAGTTAATGTATTAAGTGCACGGAAACGAAAACTGGAGATGGAGGACCTCGAAGTAAAGAAAAGGAAACTGGAGTATATGGAGAAGATAACTGCTATAAAGGAGGGATATAAGCTGAAATAGGAAAAGGAAGAAGCTATTACCGATATGCACCCCAGATTTACGTACGGGTTTAAACATTCTGTATGGAAAAATCTGACTACGAAGGGGGAATACAAGATAAGAGCGTTTATTGTAAAAAGCAGTGGTAAGTAGCCATATGCTGATGTAATAGCCGAAATCAGTGGAATCGAGAACATTCACTGTATTAAGAGACACACGAAAAATGTGTTTATCAAACTCCATTCCTCCTCAGAGCTGCTTAAAAAGGATGGATACATTATATCGAAGTGTGGTGGGCTCAATGTCGTACACTTAGCAGCAGAACAGCCGTTTGCAGAGCTTAAAACCAACAGAATAACAACCTTTAATGGCAATTCGTTTGCAGAAGTTGTAAACTTAAAGTTCCATACCGAAATACCACAAGAATATGCAGCAGAACTTCCAGCTTATACCCAGGAGGATGTGGAGCGTTATAACAACAGTGTCATGCAGGAAATAAGAGGAAAAATTAAAGGCCCCGAGTGCTCTCGTCTAGAAGAACTACCAGAAGGAACAGAACTCATTATTAAAGCCTTAAAAGAGGTAGCTTACAGGAAAAAATTTGATATATACTGGAGTTCGAAAACATACCTTGTCTGTATTTGTCAAATTACTGACTGGAGAAAGAAATCGATGATTCAGATGTGGATTTAAGTTATAAGTTAAAAATTAAATTGGAAATTATTAAAACTACATCTACCAAAAATAAGGAAAGAGTTGTTTTCTGTACTTAAATGTATTTGCAAAACTTAATAAAGATTTGGTATTAGAATATTTGCTTGTCTTATTCTCTAATCTACCACAATTCGTAAGACACTTCCTATATGCATTGATCCAAGAGCATGTATTTAGGTTGTGGAAAATGGGTAGTCGGATGACCTTGAAAAGTAGTTTAAACTAGGTAGTTGAAAGTATAGTAACCCCCTTATCTTACCTATATGACGTCGTCGCCGCCATCTTGGATGCATCTGGCTACAATGTTCTACTATTGTCATTGACATCTGGTTTCAACCAGATTTCTGTTCCCAATCCTATCTGTGCATTATAACCTTCAGTAAGCGATACTGTTTCAGAGACCTTTCCTTGGATGCTTCTGCAGTTTACTAAAATCAAACTGCGAAAATACCTTCCTTTAACTTATTCCATCCTCGGTGGCAAAAACTTTTACAGGCATGTTAGTCAACATTTCTCTGATACTTTCGATATTTTGTCTCTTCTTTTGGGATATTCTGATTCTAATATGATGAAAGTATTTTAAGGTTTATGATTTGCTGATATGCTGAAACGAAGAAAATATTCACATGAACTCGAAGCTACTATTATACCCAATCAGTTTGCTTAGTGGTCTATGTTCATAGAATATAAAGGAATGAGCTATAGCGCAAAACAATGAACCGCTCGTAAACTTCACCTTACAAATGCTAAGAAGATCAGAATGTCCTTCCAAAAATTGAGCTGTAGCCTTTGTCACGTAAATAACAAAACGAAGTGCGACGATACATAACGAATCAGCCACATTCTTGCCAATGAAAACGATATGTAATTTTTGCTCTGACCTTGATTCGTTATTTCAGATTTACAGAAATAGTATACACACTGTTTTTTACTGTTGAATCCTTCAGCGAAAAACAATGCAAGTACTATTTTTTTCCTCTCTCGACTGAGGGCTTGCAGCTAAGTCAAAGGTATTTGTGCCGCCAACAATGATGTCCCAAGAAACTACAGGCAGAAGTGGTGCATTGTCCCCCCAACAAATGTGGTAGCAGTGCGTTAATACAAAAAGAATAACTGTATCACGAAAATAACTGCCTTACTTAGCAGCGCCACTTGTGTTGATAGTTCCAGTAAACCGTTATATTGCGCGACGACTCTCTGTAAGAGCTCAGTAGCGAATGCCATGAAGCGTTTCCTTCAGTTTAAGAATCAAGTTGAAGTAACAACGTCTTAAGTCCGGGGAATGTGGTGGGTAATACAGTATATCCTGGCTCTATCTGTCGGTTAAATCAGTCACATCTTGCGCCTCTTGCGCCCGAGCATTGTTATGAAAAATGTCGACTAATTATAAAATCCGGTCTAAGTGCCAAAAATAAAAGATTTCGTTTTATTGTCAAAATATGGGCTATGTGCCTAACCTTCGTCAGTAAAAACCGGGTTATCTAGTAATCAGTGTGGAATGGTTTAAAACATTGCCACAAGAATGCGGCAGGTGCTAAGTGCCACCAGGTCTGAAACAAAATCCGTACCATGTGCCCGTACTAATGTTTTTAGTTTGAGGTTCGATTGTGCCCAAGTTGCAGTAATGAGTCCTGTCTGTTGTGTGTACTGTTGTGGTTTATATGATGGATGAAACAAGTAAACGTCGGAAAAAGGGGGTGCAGGAAGTGTTTCCCAAATAAATAAGAAGCTAAGAGCCGAGGGAAAACCATATGAGAACAATGAGAACGTTACTGTACCTCAAAAACAACCTAAACCTGATGAGGTAATTGTATATGATAACTTTAATGCCTTAGCATTAAGGATTTTTTGAAGAACTTCACTTGATTATGATTTTTCTATGGCGTTTTAAGCTAACCTATGTTTAGATTATGCAGTCCGTATTAGGTTATGTTTGCCTTGGTTCCTGGACTATAGTAGACCTTCTAATTATGCAGAGTAGCAAACAAACTGGTTATTTGTGGCAGTCACAAATTATTTAATGCTTCTAATTCCCATGTTTGTTTGTTGTAGGTTTCATGCCGGCATCGCTATCAATGTAGAGACATTGCATTGGAACACAAATTAAACGTATTCAATCAGATCTACGAACTAGGTGATAATGTTAAGCAAAACTATTATTTGATTGAAAACGTAAGTGTATGCAATGTTAGAAGAAAGGGTCATGGTTCTTGCAAAGAACCCGATGAGAGTCACAGACAGCCTAGTGTTTTTCATACAGTTCCTGATGACGAAGGCGGACATTTTCAAGTTTGCAAAAAAAAACCTTTCTGGAAATACACAAAATTACCAGGCGAAGAGTGAAAACCTTGGTAAAAGCAAAAAAGAGTGGTGATGTTACCTCAATGAACGTAGAGGAAATAAAAACAAAGAAAGGAAATTACAGCTGCTGATATAAAACGCATTGTTGAACACATCAAAAGTTTCCCCAAGGACGAAAGTCATTACACAAGGGCTAAAAGCTTTCTGTTTTTAAGCCAAGATTTAAATTACAGCAGAATGTATGGGGCTTTTGTTACGATTTATCCAAACACAAACATTAGACATTTACACTGCAAAACAGCATTGAAAGAACACTTTCCAAAACTGAAATTTCACCGCCCAAGGAAAGATACCTGTAACACATGTGATCTTCACAAAAGTAAAATGTTGACTGACTCAACCAATAGAGCTGTACATCGTACTTCACTAGAATTTCATCATAGACTCGCTGAAAATGCTACAGAAGAAATGAAGTGTGATCATGTATATTCTACCATTCCTAGAAGTGATAATCCGCTGTGGCCGAGCGGTTCTTTGCGCTTCAGTCCGGAACAGCTCTGCTGCTACGGTCGCAGTTTCGAATCCTGCCTTGGTCATGGATGTGTGTGATGTCCTTACGTTTAAGTAGTTCTAAGTCTAGGGGACTGAAGACCTCAGATGTTATGTCCCATTGTACTCAGAGCCATTTGAACCAACAAGTGATACATGCGCAGTATCTCTTTGCCAACAATGTCACATTGGCAAATATATTATTTACGTCAACTTTCTTCTTAGAATTTGGGATTGCATAAGGCAGATAATAATAAAGGTTTTAAGTTTCTTTGGCACGAGGGCATGAGTGGTAGGGGAGGCAACAAAATAGCGAGATGTGTGTCAAGGGGGATTAAAAGTAAAATTACCCAGAAAAAAAAGTTAATGGTGTGGTATGATAACAGCCGCAGCCAAAACAAAAATCAAATGGTATTGTTAATCTGGATATACTTGGTCTGTATCGATTTCTTTGACGAAGTTCACCACGAGTATTTCGTCTCTGGACACTCATACTTAACCTGTGACCGAGACTTTGCTCTAATTGAAAAAAGAAAAAGAGTAGGAAAATGCGTAGTTCATTTGGATCTTGCGAGAGTTTTGCGTAATGCTAATAGCAAAACTCCTTTTCTAACTTCTCTGATGAACGATGATGATTTTTGACTTCTCCAAAGTAGCAAAGAACGCCTAAGCCCAAAAAAGTTATAAATTTCCGAGGCTGTTTGGCTCAAAGTTTCCAAATCCAACGCAGGAAAAGTGTTTTAAAAAAATCAATGAAGTTGAAATGTGGACGCAAAAGAATGTATTCAAAACAGGTGTGAAGATGGAAACCATAAAAGGCTTAGATCTAACCCAGCTTGAGCTAACAACCAGACTGAAAAATGAGAACGAGGACTTAAAAAAGATGATACCTTATCTCAAACAAGAAAACAAACTGTTTTAATAAAATCTGGCTGTGTAAAGACAGCAGCTGTTTATAGACTGCAACATTGTAATATTTTGTTTATAAAATAGAGACAGATTAATACAAAAGGTAACTTTTTAAACTCTGTAAAAGGCATTTATTTTGAAATAAAACTTGTAAGAACACCGTAACGTGTTTGGTTTTGTTTTTGTTCTCTAACTAGTTTGTTTACTAACACAGCACTTCTGTAGGCCTAACTGCCTCTTCATAATAATATAGTTATTATAGAAAAACTGTAAACAGTAGTTTCCAGATTTTTATAATAGTAAAATTATTATTATTATCCTTCCCACACCCCTTTATTTACAGATGTAAGTGGTAAACCTAGCTCGGTTTTGTGTTAGAGAGGTTGGCACGTACCCCTTTTCTTATTTTGTTCCATCAACAATTTTGTTGTTGTTGTTAAATGTTTTACAGTAACTTTACCCAAGAAAAATTTTGTATATTAAAAGTCTTCATTTGTTTAGGCTATAAAAAAGAAGGATATAAAAAAGGAATGATTTCTGGATTTTTTTTGCGATTTCCTCAAAACAGCAGTTGTGGCACTTACCACGGATTTTGTGATTAGTCGACAAATTATGGGCGCATCCTATAGAAAGTTTCGCCGCCTTTTTGCCCTGAGTTGTTCTAATTTTGGAATACAGTCTGCGACCAGCTTAGGGAAAGAAGCGGCAACAGTTGCTGCGGGTCCCGCCCATTATTTTGCAGGACAATGTTCATGCGCTTATGGCGCAAGTTGATCGATGTGGCTGGGAAGGGCTATGCCACCCACCACACTCCCCGGACTTTAGCCCTTCTGGCCTCAGCTTGGTTCCTCAGTTGAAGGAAGCACTGTATGGCATTCGCTACAGAACTGTTACAGAGATTCGTCTTGCGATAGAACGGTCCACTGGAACTGTGAACACAAGTGGTGTTGCTAAGCATATCCCAGAACTTCCAAATCGCTGGCAACGGCTTATACGCCGTGCTGGTGAGTTCAAATGGTTCAAATGGCTCTGAGCACTATGGGACTCAACTGCTGTGGTCATCAGTCCCCTAGAACTTAGAACTACTTAAAGCTAACTAACCTAAGGACATCACACGCATCCATGCCCGAGACAGGATTCGAACCTGCGACCGTAGCAGTCGCACTCCGGACTGCGCGCCTAGAACCGCGAGACCACCGCGGCCGGCCGCTGGTGAGTACTCTCTGTATGGTATAAGTTGTAAATAAATAGTTGCCACTATTAAAGTTCCAAACCTCGTATGTTTCATCTACATGTACATCAATGCTCCGAAAGCCAGCAGATGGTGTGCGGCGGATGTTACTTCTAGTACCATTGTATGCCCTCCCCATTTTCTGTTCCATTCGCGAATGGAATGAGAGAATGATTGTCGGCAAGCCTCTGTATTAGCTCTAATTTCTCGAATTTTCTCGTCGTGGCCACTTCGCGATACTTATGTGGGTGTAAGTGACATTTTTCCCAGAACGTATTCTCTCGGAATTTCAATAACGAATCACTCCGTGATGCACTATGCTTCTCTTGTAGTTCCTGCCACTGAAGTTTGTTGAGGATCTCTGTAACGCTGTTGCGACAGTAAAAGACCCCGTGACGAAACGTATGGCTCTACATTGATTCTTCTCTATCTCGTCTGTTAGTCCCACCTGGTAAACGTACCAGAGAGAAGAACAATGCTGAGAAATCAGTCAAACAACTATTTTGTAAGCTACTTATTGCGTGGATGACTTACGTTTCGTTAACATTCTTCCTATGGATCTCAATTTAGCACATCTTTCCTATTATTTGTTGTACGTGGTCAGTTCAAAATGGCTCTGAGCACTATGGGACTTAACATCTGAGGCCATCAGTCCCCTAGAACTTAGAACTACTTAAACCTAACTAACCTAAGGACATCACACACATCCATGCCCGAGGCAGGATTCGAAACTGTCACCGTAACTGTCGCGCGGTTCCAGACTGAAGCGCCTAGAACCGCTCGGCCACACCGGACGGCAGTGGTCAGTTCATTTACGTTCGCTTCGGACAGATATTTTTCGGTAGACGCTGTTTCCAGCCGTTTCGTATCCACGGTGTAGTTGTACAGTAGTAGATTTTATCTCCTATGTATGCGCAATATGTTACATTTATTTACTTTCAGGGTCAACTGCCACTCCCTGTGCCATTGGTGAATTCTCTGCAAGTCCTTTTGCAAATCGCTACAGTTTTCTGGCGTTGTTACCATATTGTAATCTTACGTAAGATCAGTAAACGGATCGAAAAATTTGTGGAAAGTTCCTATGAGACCAAACTGCTGAGGTCATCGGTCTCTAGGCTTACACGCTACTTAATGTAATTTAAACTAACTTACACTAAGGACAACACACACACCCATGCCCGAGGGAGGACTCGAACCTCCGACAAGGGGGAGGGGGGCGGGGGAACGGGGAGACGCGCGAAAAGCGGATCGAAATCATCTATTCAGTCATTCAGGAAGCATACTGTCAGCGAAACGGAAGATGACAGATGTTTGTTTCTGAACAAAGGTGCTGTTCCGCGCCAACTATTTCTGGGATTCGATCATCAGAGAGTCAGTCGAAATAAGAGCACACGACGATCTTGTCAACTGGCAGAGCAGTTTCCAACTAAGGTGGGCATGGGGTCCTGCATTAGCAAAAATACGTCAGGAACGCTCTGATGTGAAGGCGCTGGAGGCGGAGGATGGAAGAGACTCGACGCTCGGACATCGGACAGCTCCCTCCCCTCCACCCAACCCCCTCGGCACACTACCCTCCTCGCCCCTCCCCCCTCCCATCGCGGCCACAACACCTCTTCCAGAGGCAAGCGACTGTTCCGTTCATTGGGACTTGGAAGAAGATTCTGCAGTCAAATGGCTGTAAAGGAACGAACTGGACACGAGCCCGACGTTCCTCCTGAAGATGACGAGTGAGGAATTCGTTGAAACGTCGCGACAAGATGGCGCTACGACTCTGCTGATAACGCGAGAAGAGTTTATCAATGAGACTCGCCGAAAAAGCCTCCATTCTCATATTTTGGGTAATTATTTACAACGCCGTTTTAATGTGAAACAAAGGATTCGGAATGGATCGAGTTCTCGGATTCATAAAAAGATCAACGAGTTCAGTAGATGATGTCACTGAGTGAGTGGTGAATAACAGCGAGCAATGAGGGCTGCTGAGCTCGCTGCCTGTGGCGGGCGCCGACCAGCGGGCTGAAACCCGCACCACGCACAGCTGTATTCGAGACAAGTGGTGTCGAAATGCCATCCTGGTCAAACAGTTTTAGATTAACCTAAAGGTTCCCGAAACTGTCGAAGATGAGTGCTGGGAATGTTCTTTAGTAACGACGCAGGTGACTTTCTTTCTCCACATTACACAATTATTCGGGTTGTGCTCCGTCTCTAATGCGTCCTCATCGATGGGAGTCTATACCCTAACCTATCTTCCTTCCTTCTGTACACGCTTCATCTGCGGTTTTAATTTCGTCGTCTTCTTGCTGCAGGTTCAGTCCCAGGTTTCGCTCTCTTATTTCAGAAACGAGTACGCTACTGCTGCTCCTAAAAGACGTCGACGTGCAAGCTGTGCGCCCTGTCGTGAGGACTTTAGCTCCAAATGACAGTCTTCAGTTTCTGGACCAGCGTGTCTTGCTCTTAGTGCTTCCGGAAAAAGAAGCTGTTTCCAACTATACTCTTGTTACGGTAAGTTGAAAATAATTTTTAAAGTCTGCCTAATCCAATCACTGCCATTTGTTATCCATTGTATACCAGAAATAAGAAATCTAATTGCTTCCACGAAAACGACTGGTGTCACCTCTCCGGAACGCTGTGTTACTTAGTAGCACATTAACTTAGTAATAAATTTCTAACTATCATCGAAAAAATAAAATTCTTAATAACTTTTGTTTTATTCGTTTTGTAAATAAAAACGTCATTTTTGCTACAATGTGTTGCAGAAGCGTTTAGTCTTTTTTCAAGACATCTTCTGTGGAATGTAGAATGATACAGTTTCGTTTTGATATGCGATATATATAGATTATAAAACAGTTCACGTCTTATTTTTTACGTAATGACGGATGACTAACAGTTATTCCAGTTTTTGGCTGGCATAACAAAGCGAATAATTCTTTGCTTGAGGCGGATGATGGCCAAGCAAACTAACTTGTTAACTTGTGTTTGTTTGAAGGTGCGCGTCCGCAGTCCTGGTGTACACTGAAATCAAATGCCTCAAATGGCTCTGAGCACTAACACTAACTTAACATCTCAGGTCAGAACTTAGAACTACTTAAACCTAATTAACCTAAGGACATCACAAACATCCATGCCTGAGGCAGGATTCCAACCTGCGACCGTAGGAGTTGCGCGGTTCGGACTGAAGCGCCTAGAACCGCTCAGCCACCGCGGCCGGCACACTGAAATACCTGCAGTACAGTACGCCATTAGAGGACTCAATATAAATTGGTGCAACCCAATCATAAAGTGAGATATGGTGTGGTAATTCGTTTTCTACCCTGCAGGCCAACAGTATTTGTTTACATCTTATGCCAGTCTGGTTAGTTGGCAAAGACACTTCCAGTGTGGTCAAACAGATCTGAATAGTGCAGAATGGAGAGACAGACCATTTCTCTGTGAAGAAATGGGAATCGCAAGAGAAGTGGGAGGCTTGGGTGCTCGAAGACCAGCATTAGCAGAATGGAATTGATAGTACATAGTGTGAAAATCAGTTACGGATCGGTCCTCATAATCTCGCATGACGAACATCACGGTTCTCTAGGTTCCCCAATTGGTCACACTCATTCACAAAGAGCCCGGCAGCAGCGGAAATATTGCAGCTCTGTCAGGCCGATCACGATGACTCCTTTAACCGCCTAATCACAATGGGCGCTTGATGGATCTATCACTCTGACCCCGAGACAAAGACCGAGTAAGGTGGAGCAGTGGTTAGCACACTGCACTTTTATTTTGGAGGACGACAGATCAAACCCACTTCTGGCCATCATGATTTAGATTTGCCGACATTTCCCTAAATCGCTTCAGGAAAATGCCAGGATGGTTCCGGTGAAAGGGCACGGCCGATTGCCTTCCCCATTCTTCCCTAATCCGACTCGTGCTGCGTTTCTAATAACTTCATTGTCGACATAAAATTAAAAACTAATCCTCCTCCTCCCGAGACAAACGAGCAAAACAAAGTGGAGACATGTGGATTCAGCACCGTTGAAAAAGATGAAAATGTAACTGTCATTAGGAAGGTGTCGCTGAGCGTTTCTCGAGACTGCCAACCAATTACGCGTCCAATGGAATGTTTTTGCTCGACGACAATGCCGCAGGTCATGCTGTTCTGCACAGTACTCGGTCACAAATGCTGTTCTTTGCACTATCAGATGTTGCCTCACTGCCTTTATTCGCCTGACATGGCGCTCAGTGAATTCTTCCTCTTTCCTCAGCTGAAGGAAGCATTGTGAGGCAGGAATAATTAATGGGATGAAGAGATTTCTGGTGCACTTTTGTTATAAAATTGATATCAAATCAATCATTCAAATTAATTAAATAGACCAATTAATTATTCCACCCCGTTCCCAGATGACGTCATGGGTTTTCCCCAGACAGCACAGGGATCCTCGCCCCCTCCTCCTCTCCTTCACATCCCTTCCACTCCCCCTTCCCCTCCCTCACCTGTCCTACTCGCGGAAATTTATTCGTCCCAAGGCTTTGCTGACGTTTAGCTCCGTCCCCCCCCCCCCCCCCCCCACCTGGTAATTGGCGGAAATGGCGGAAAATTCGAAACAGCTTATATCCTTTCCAGGACTCGAGCCCCGGTGCCTCTGGGCGGAAAGTCCAAGTGCACTCCCCCCCCCCCCCCCCTTACACTGGGAAATAGTGAATCTCTGTCCAGGTGCAGGAGAGGAATGTTAGGTGGGAAACTGAAGTAAAGATCGGTTCTAATTACATAATTTATCATCAAGATCGATCCTAATTACACACAGCAATATAGCTTAAAAATTGACGATGTAGTTCAACTGGTTCTATCCTGCTGGGAAAAAAGTTCACAATGCCACTCGAAACAAGTGGCAGGCTTATTCAAACCCTACTTAGTATGATCTCTTTACCTACAAGTCGAATTAAGTCTGTCTGCTCCAATTGTGAACTGGCGGGAAAAAGACTGGAGTGGAAGATACTATCTTTATTTTTAGTGGAAAATGTGCACAACTGACAAGATGTTGGTGTTGGTCAGAGAGAAGTTTATTAAGTGTATTACGTGTAAGCATACAGCTGAGGACTGTGCCTCTAGCATCCTAGATAAGGAATGGAAGGAGGTGTTAATGAATAAGCATAGGGGGAATACTTTTCAGCAAATACTGGTGATACAACGAGATGGACTGGAGATGCATTGCACAATTCATAGAGACTATTGCATGTGCTGGAACTGTTCATGTTTCTGAAATTGGTCAATCCACAGTGCAGGAGTGACTTCATATGCTCACAGCCATCCCTTTTCTCCAACCGTGTGTGTCTCGCTGTTTAACTTTGGTGTTCACTACAGACACCTCCCGCTGCATTGATCGACAATCATCCTGCAACCTTGGTGCTCGAAATTCAAATAAACACTGCTGTCTTCATTTGTCGACAACTTCATCCTATTCTACTGACCCCTGTCGTATGTCTTGTACACTGTTATATAGTAGGAAAGGATAGTGCAGCAAATCCTCAGTGAAGTGTTAGGAAGGCCAATACAAAAACATAAATGATGGAAAATACTTCACTATTATAATTACATATGGAAATTGGCATGAAAAAACCAGAACTCATAAACAATGGGTCATAATGCAACACATGTACTGGGAACTGCGGAAAATCATTGTAATAACACAATTACCACAAAAACCAACTGCAAAAAATCGCACCAGGAGAGACGGCAGCAGCTGCACGTGTGTTCTCCTCGATGTGCGGTCATGAACTATCAGCTTGGAGCCAGTCTTACCCTCCCTCCTACCACCCCTGATCCCTCCCTCCCCTCACAATAGGTAGTGATACAGGCCTGTTCTATCCTGTCGCTGATGGCCCACAAAGATATCCATCAGGTGGCATGATATACTGTCTTTGCTCTGCAGAAATTAGTCGCAGATGGACAAAAGACTCAAGAAGACGACGCTTCCTGCAAGCCATTAACTGTATTTTTGGAAGGACTGTCCTCCCCTTGGAACAACAATGACATTCCGGAGAATTCTCCAGAATGCTTTTTCTAATGTCCGCTGGTGGCTGCATGGGAAGCCATGGCCGTACGGCCCGACGCCGCCGCCCGTCCCGGCCCAGCAAGCAGAATATTCGGCCACCCGTGGTCGGCGCAGCCTCTCCAGTGAGCACATGGCTGGGGCAGTCAGCAGGCCACAACACAAAGTGAGATATATGATGGCTATCCTGAGCAAAGATGTTTGTCTAAGAGTGCAGCTGTGGCAGCACTTCCTTTCGCGACCGACTGTTTCCACTGTGTCCACAGTTCTGTGACAAACATTTCAGTGTAATAGTTGTATTAAAGTCAACGCACCTCATATAAGCGAACATGTATTTAAAAAACGCAATAACGATGACAATAAAACGTCTTGTTTCCTTGACTATAGGTGCAGTCTATTTTCTTTTAGTTTCATAAGCAAAATCGGTATAGTTTGAGAATATTCCTCATGTTCAAATTATAAACTGTAATGCGCTAGGGTATTACATTCTTTTCAGATGATTGAATTATCAACACAGAGCGGCATCCATACAGTCATTCTTTTACGTTCATCTGTAGGATACAATGTACATCTCTCTCCCTCTCTCTTTCCACTTCCCGTATTTCATGACATCCAATGACGTGAGAAAAAAAAAGAAAAACATAGCCCTGCCGCCAATTAAAGATGACGAAACTGCAAACGTCGGAGCTGTATAGCGATACATCTGACAGATGTATTAACTTATCTCACATCTCCTATACATGCCCATCCCATGTAAAATAGAAAAAAACTTCCACTATTTTGCCATGAAAACTACTGATCACTGCAGAATGTCATCGTTATTCGGAAACATTCATCAGAGTAAAGAAAAAGTGACAGTTTAAACTCTGAAGAAATAAAAAAAACCTACAGTCTAACGCAACATCTATGTTAACTGACTCCTTTCAGTTTGATGGACAAAATTACATGGTTTGAGTGCGTCCCTGGCGTTCAAACCAGTGTCTGTAAATTAATTGTCATGCATGTGGGTATCACAAATATTTCAGACTCGTGAAATAGCATTACAGAATACAGTCTTTCACGCTACCTCTTCACACATCGGAAAAAAACACAATTGTTTTACGTTTTGCAATAACAAGCTATAATTCAAGAGGACGTTGTTGTTCTGCACACTGTGGCAGGTCCCATTTCACCACTGCAATGGCATATCGCGCTGGCATTTACGAAACACAAAAAACGAATTGCGATAGCAATCATTATAATAGAACCTCATAATGTCACCTAGTAGAGAAACCTATAACATTCCATCGATACATCAAAAACAAATACCGTCTGCATGCTGAAGTATGACTTATTTGCTCCATAACTCGCCTTTACCGACCTGTGTGTAAAGTTTTTGTCACCCAACAGACCATCATTCACAATAGCTTCAGATTCTCGTGTTGTAGTTTCATAAACAATTTGACCGTCACAGAGCAGCCTGTTTTACGCAGTGAACTCACATATCAGGAAAAACACTATCATTTCTAGTTCCACAACGAGCTGTAATTCAAGTGGCAGATACTTTATAACTATAGATTATGAAGTACGAAATAACACAGGGCTTGCGATAATACATATTTTCTCACACACAGTTGTTACGATAATAATAAAAACAGTCATGATTCCACGAGAACAGACACAATCTATTTCTATTAGTATTATGAGTAAAATCGAAGTTGTTTGAGAGCATTCCATGTTCAAATTACAAATTATAATGCACGAGGGCATTACTTTCATTTCAGATGTATGAAATACCGATACAGATCAGCATTTATTACGTTCGAGAGCGCTCCTCTTTGTCATTATGTAACATCCAGGGAAGGTAAAAAAAAAAAAAAACTTTAACCTGCCTTATCTCTCCTCGTAATAGAAGCTCCTAACGTCACATTTTACCGTGTCTCTCTTTTGATATATCGAAAAACAAATACCGTCAGTGTACAGCTGCCGGCCGCTGTAACCGAGCGGTTCTAGGCGATTCAGTCCGGAACCGCGCTGCTGCTACGGTCGCAGGTTCGAATCCTACCTCGGGCATGGATGTGTATGATGTCCTTAGGTTAGTTACGTTTAAGTAGTTCGAAGTCTAGGGGATTGATGACCTCAGATGTTAAGCCCCATATTGCTTAGAGTCATCTGAATTTTTAGTGTGCAGCTGCCAATCATAATTCTCCATAAGTGGCTTTCATGGACCTACATGTTTGCATAAAGTTTTGTCACCTGTGCAGGAAAGAAGGCTATATCCAGCAGGCTACAACTTGCAATAGATGATTCTTGTCTTACAGCGACAGATAACAGATATTCATTCACGCGTTCCGCCTGGAAGAGGCCAAGAACACTACATCCTCATATTACACATGCAAATGATCACTGTTCTGGTGTTGACCATCCCCGGAAGGCGCTGTTCACAGAATGCGCAGGGTAGTAGAAATATAAAGGGTACAGTTATCTTATTGGTAAAAGTAACAAATGTAGCGGTCATCACAGCGTATGAACATAGAACGACTCTGCATCATCGAGGAACGTCTCCGAACAGCTGTCTGGAAGTGATGTCCTCTGCATTTAATTCCATATTCCACAGTGACAAGTATCAAATGTCCAGTGTTCCACAAATCTGCCTCCATCCCAAACAAATGGTGACAGTTATTATGTGGTAATCAACAGCGTACCTGTGGATGGACGGGAATAAAGACACCGTTGATATGGGACAATGCACTGTAATAAGAACCACATTTGATAGTGCGATCAATTTCAGCTATTTTACCAGTTTTTCCGTAATTTCAACGCCAGACAATGACACAGCAAAATGCTTCCCGATTTCTGTATCATCGCTAAACCACCCATGCACTACTTTGTACGGTATACTAGACTGCGGCTGCAGATAGATGACTGTGCTGAACGTCCATTCGGTCGTATACACCAAAGTATACTAGAAAGCGTCCTACACCGATGCAGTTAGGCTATCTACATATTTATAACACATTGATCATAGAGCAGATTTTATGACTACGGCCGACTATCTTTCTCTATGTCGATGGGAGTCACAGAGTAGTCTCGTATTCATAGAATAAAGTCGGAGATTGAAAGATCTCCCTGAAATGTCCTTGACCAATCCTCCCTGCAACACTATCGGCGATTTAATTTGCAACTGGCCAGTCGTAGGAGGGTAGTATACTCGCTACATTCCACGCCTCATGAAGGAACAGAGCGAGATGAGACCATAAATACTGTACATCGAAGACAGTTCCGCACGAATCTTACTCACAGCACCCATCCAAGTGCACAAGATCTCTCCTGAAGCATTTATGCTGAGGATGTTAGCACCGCTTATCGATGTAGGTAGACATAAGAGAGTTGTGGTGATATAACAATCTGTTAAGAAGAAATATGTTGTTAATGCATTATGGCGCTCCAAACGGATGGAGTTAGAAACATTTTACGTAAATCGACTGTGCTATCAATCCTGGAGTATTATTCCAATGTCTGGAGTCAGTACGAAGAATGTACTGGCACAAAAGGAACGATTGTAGACCGTAAACACAATCCTAAGACTGCACAGTTCTGCACTTAAAACGCTGTCATACACTTTTGTGGGGTCCTAGGACGTTGGTTTGATATGGGGGGGGAGGGGGGGGGGGGCAGTGTGCTAACCTCTGCGATAGCTCGCTCAGTCCTCCTAGGAAGTGACCGAGTTGTTCGTCACTATGAAGGTACAGTCGGTGTATATCCACCACTCGAACTGCTTACAAACTAACTAAAACTAAGTCGGGAGACTGCAATTCTGTCTCCTAGGAAACTGAGGGATTTTGTGCGTCTTTTTCAGACAGAAACATACAAACCTTAATCACATATCCAGTGTCAGTCGTGCATATTAGTAGCACTAGTGATTTCGACAGATGCGGGCATGCCTCACTGGGAAGTAGGTCGAGGAAAAAGACATGAATATTTTCGTTAGTTGAGTTGCTACCTACGCCCCGTTGCATGAAGATGCACACAAAGAAACAGCGACTTCCTACAAGGGAGTAAACACGACGATCAGTAACCAAAGGTAATTGCTGTTTACAGTAGTATCAACACGGCTCTGACAGTCTTTCTCTTGCACACAGAAGCTGTTAGATAGTTTTCCTGATGAGTAGGATAATATAGCAACTTCGTCCTAACACCACATCTCTAGAGTACACCCTTCTCACATGATCAAGGCATGTATATGTGGCATCAGACCACTCTCCTACAGAGCACGCTAGGGAATGTCTTTAGTCTGTTAAACACACTGACTCATCTCCTTAATAATTATGGAATAACATTGCTTGTGAGAACCAACACTAATTTGGTAATATCTATATTTGACTGCAAGTGTAAGAACACTGTCCTGGATTTAATACAGCACTTCTGTTTAATACTTATATCCCTTAGTTGAAGTATCTGTTACGAAAACCCACATACTTTACAGGGGGATGTGAAGGGGTTAAAAATGTATGCAGGCAGAGCATAATTTTAAACCTTTTCACGGTCTTAAGTGTCCGGGCAACCCACATCAGTTCCCTGCATTTCTTGGCATTTTTTCTCTAATTTCTCAGTCAATTTACATAATTTTACTAGGTTTTCGCGATTTTACATATTTCGTCGTATTTCCCTCACTTTCCGTATTTACCATCAATTTGTCGTAATTATATCAGGTTTGCCTCGATTTTTACCGATTTTATGTCGTTTGTCATATTTTTCGATACTTTTCAGTATTTTTTGGTCATATTGCAGGCATACTAATGCATTGTTTCATTTTATATGAGGATATATGCGAGTCCTATACATCGGACTACTAAAAAGTCCTAAGAATTCACCTCTTCCCGATGATCTACATGCATGCATTTTGAATAGCACGATCATGAAAAGTACAGTAACACTCGCCTCGTACCTAGACGAGGCTGGTCGGATATTTTTCTCATAAGTATATGCTCTTACTGCTTACCAGATGAGCTTCGTAACTTCTGTTTATACCTTACAACTCTGATATATTCCAACAATCCTGTCAACACATCTACAAACCGTAGATTTCGGGTCTTATTTTTACCCTAGTATTAATTCATTCGTTAGTTGACAGTGTGTCGAATGCATTCAGCATCTTGGACCGTAAGAGTTTCCCTTCTCCCTACCTACAGAGTGCGTCTGTGCAGGAGCGTAATTTATAGACGAACAGTTGGCAAGTTATGTATTCGAACCGCAACCTTCCACCTTTGACAGTTCTACACACATACACTTAAGAGACTCTTCATGCATATTCCCAATCGCGAAGTCTCGGTTTCAACCACTTGTACGTTATTTTCGATTGTGCTACAGCCATGGAAATAGAGAAAAACTTTTCGCAAAATGGTTTTGTAGGGGAAGCACGTTTAAATTCCTACTGCTAAAGAGCATAACATCTTCAATGCAAATTATATTACAATATTCCGTAACAAGAATGTCTAGATTCTACAGTACTGTAATAATAACCGAATGCATCTTGATGCGCCTATCACACCTCCTTTATATTCTTAAAGATCCACGATGACAGTACATGATCATCACACTTCCACTACATTGTGAGCTAGATGTCCATTGGATGGAGGGAGAGAGTCCTTTGTGAGTATTATTCTTACGTACGAGATAGAACAGCACATTAGTTGGATAGTATAGTGTAGCACTGTACCCGAATGCCTCGAGCCACTTACAACAATATATTCTACAGATGCAGTGCATTTGCTCTATTTTCTGTATGTCTGTGTCTATGCGTGTGTCGTGGATGGCTTCCACAAACCTGACCCAGTCCTCTCTCACTGGTGGATCCACCTTCGAACCCCACCCCAGGTATAGAGCGCTGCGGATCATCCTTTAGACACTATTCTGGATATAATACATGGTGGATCCACCTAAGAAGCCTGTCCCGGACAGACGCATTACGACTTGACACTGGTACCACAGGAACCCAGGAGATGTTTTGCTGCAACATGTTTACATTCGGCGCCACACAAACCTGAGGACTGCTGAACACATAGCAAAACAGGGTTGGACAGCGTTACCCCATCCACCCTATAGCCCTGACCTAGCCCCCTCAGACTTCCACTTGTTTGGGCCATTAAAAGATGCCATTCGTAGAAGATATTTTGAGGAAGAAGAAGAGATGATTCACACAGCGAAGCACTGACTCTGCCACCAGGACAAGGATTGGCACTGACAGGACATACACGCCCTTTTTCCGTTCTGGCAGAAGGTCATAGATCGGGATGGAGATTACGTGGAAAAATAGGGTGTGTAGATAGAGTTTGGTGCACGTAATTCTTATTGTGTTCAATAAATAATTGCTGAAGAAAAAACGCGGTGCATTATATTCTGGGCAACTCTCGTACATATTATAAACAGGATTGTTTCCCTTCATTGCGTTTATAACTTCTCTGTTCCTTACTTTTTGTCTCTAATTGTCCTTGAGAGATAACTAACATGATGCTGCCGGGATCTGAATGGTCCACTGAGTTCAAATATTAACAATGAGATGCCACGTATTTGTGTGGATCCTTGATATTCACCTATATGGGACATTTATTAGGCAAGTCTGGAATAAGATAAGTTTACTTTCTGTGATTTCCAAACCTTTTTTTACTATCATTTACTACCATCACCTTGTGTGTGGCAGTCCACTTTACATGGAACGTTATCTGTACAAACAATGCAATTCTGAAGCGGCAGACTTTTCACCTGACATCGGATCGTACTTGTGTATCTTACCTGTACAATAGGGTAACTTTGAACCTCTGTATCTCAGAAACAGATAAAGATATGAAGAAATACATGATAAAACTTACAATTACTTGATGTGTACAGCCTCCTTGGAATCCACGGCTGGGTTTTCGTACCCACAAAACAAATTTATGGGATGTTTCTCGATATCAGATCACTCTTTTTGAAAACGGTAGATGGCTCTTCTGGATAAGTGCCTAGGGGATAAACCGTTAAGATTTGAGTAGTTTGCTGTGGTTATTTATTATTGATTCGGTTAGAGAGCTCTATACTTTTCATGTGGTCGATATTTTCCGAGAGGTCGATATTTCTATGGAAGTCGTTGCCTTTTGAGTGGTCGGTATCTTTCGAGAGGTCGTTATCTTCCGGGAGATCAACGTGCTTCCAAAAGCTTTTTTTTTTCGAGATGTCGATATTTTTCGAAGGTCGGTATTTTTCGACATCATTATTTCTGGATATGTCAAGATCTTTCGACATTTCAATATTTTACAGGATGTCGATATTTTTCGGGAGATCAATTTCTTTCGGGATATCGGTATTTCCGAGAGATCGATTTGTTTCGAGAAGTCTACAAACTACTTTACCCACGACTGAACCTATGTGATCATTCCATTTCATATCCCTACAAAGTGTTGATCCCACGTATCTCTATGAGTTGATCGATTCTAGTAGTGAGTCACTGTTATTATAGGATAGTACGTTTTTTCGTTTTGTGAAGTGCACAATTTTACATTTTGAACATTTAGAGCAAGTTGCCAGTCTCTGCACCACGTTGAATCTTATCAAGATCTGACTGAATATTTATATACTTCATTATAGATAACTGCATCATCTGCAGAAAGCCTAATTTTACTATTAACATTATCTGCGAGGTCATTAATATACAGTAGGAACTGTGTAGCATTAGGAGTAAGTAGCTGCTAGCTAGCAGTCGTGTGTATCGTGTTTGCTGGGCCGGTCGTGGTGGAGCGATGGCGGAGCCTGCGCGTTGTAGCATAAGGTAAAAGCAGCCTCGCGCATATGTAGTATTGTTACATCAAGTCCCATGTAAATGTTTCTAAAAAAAATCTCTTAATAATAATCTATCTTATAAAAAGTAACTTTTGACAATCACTCATCTCAATTTAAAGAATTTACTAATTTCCCCAATCCATGGTCATCCCGATTATTGAAAAGAAAAATCAGTTGTTTCTTTTTATACATGACAAATCTATCTGTCAGCATTGCACTGAGCTGCGCTAGAAAAATTTCTTATAGGAGCAGATATATACGCGTTATCCGGCGACCTTATTGAGGTAAGAATTTTCGATTTATTCAGAATGATCTTTCAGGGCCATGACGCAGCTTTGCTGACGTCCAAAATTCACCAGTTAAATTCACAGTTAATTATTGAAAGGTTATAAGTGAGCGACAATTTTATCGAGAGGTTTGTCACATTGTATTATTGGTAGGTTACGCTAAATGTCAGTACTATACATATTTTCAGTGCTGGGTAGTTACGCTAAATGAGAATATTATTTATATTATTTTTTGCTGTTGGTAGGTTTCGGAAGTTATTTTGTGGCGAGGTTACACTTGTCGACAACCGGGAAGGATCGTATTTTTGTGAATTTCTGAGAAGCAGTCAGTTATATATCTGCTCTTATTTACTTAATTTTAAATGTTTGCATCTGGCGCAACGCATTTACTAACTTGTCACTCTTTCTTTCACAGGTCATCGGCAATTTATTGCTCTTTGTTGTAATTGTATTTGTTCCATTTTTGCTTTGTCTCTGTTTCATTTTGTGCTTAACTTTGATTTGTGAAAATGCCGCGAAAAACTGCTAACAGTACATCGCGATGTGCAATGAATGAAAAAGCTGTCTCGGAATAATTTGACCGATCATACTAGCGACAGTCAGTGTAATAATGATAGTCCTCTAATTACAGATAGTCAGTGCGTGCCGATCACTAGTAATGATTTTAATGCTAATGATGAGCAAACAAATTCAATTGTGTCCTCTGTTAATTTAACGACAATTGATGACGCGGCACGTTCCGTTACAATGAACGCTGCCCAGTTTAACACACCTGCTTTGCAAAATTTACACAGTGAACAGATAAATTTTTCTCACGAAGATGAACAATGTAGTCAAAATACGTCAGATTTATTTGATTCCGAGGTAGTGACCCACAGTGGACATCCAATTAGCAAACATTTTCGTGAATCAGACAATGACCAAATGGTTTCACAAAACGTGACAAATGCAGATACACCATCACACAGTACAGAGAATAGAGTCGGTAATTTTGGCTTGAATCAAGCTGTAGCATTATTGCTACAATTCAATGAAAAACAAGACGACAATTTCAAACGACTTAATGAAACGAACAAACAACTTAATGAAAGTTTCAATCAGTCGAATGAAAAACACGACAGGTCGATCAAACAAATTAATGAGAACTTTAAACAGATTAATGAATAGGTTGCAGCCGTTGTCGTGCAATGTCATGATACTAAAGAACAATGACGTGAGGAAATTAAGGCTTGTGCTAGGAATAGTAGTGAAGAAATTAGATCCGTTGCACAAGAATTAAGTAATACACATGCAGCCACAACCAAATTACTTAGAGATGAAATTAGTGCAGTCGCTAAACAATGTTCTGAAAACGCAACACAGTTACGCGACGAGTTTAAATTAATGTCATCAGAACTTTCACGCACACTGGATGCGAAAGTAGACACGAAATTTGACCAACAGAATAGCCAAATTGACGAGCGTTTTAATCACCACCTACAAAACAGTGAAACGCGTTACCGTAAATTTATACAAGAACAGAATAAAGTAAAGAAACAAGTCATGGAAACAATTACGGCACAGAGACAGGAAGATAAGCGTAAGTTATTTACGAAAGCAAAAACATACGTAGACAACAACATTGCTACATTATCAGATGAAATCAAACAGTTGAACACCGAATTGCATGATGAAATCTCCGATCATAAAACAAAAACAGACACACACACAATAGACTTTCAGACAATGACCAAGAGACTTGAAAAGTTGGAACTAATACAGGATCCCGATGCCATCAAAGCATACGTTAAGAAATTGAACAAAACCACACGTAAAATAGAAAAACAAATTAATGCTCGTGACACTAAAAACGACGATCACGTAAAACCACTGACTGAAAAATTTGATTAATTGGCCAGTCATATTGACGTTATCGAAAATATCAATGACACCAAATCAGACGATACGTCACCAGTTTCATTTAATCAGACACCTGAATTCCAAAACATACAGCAGACAATCAGTGAGATAAGTTCGTCCAATAATACATTGCGTAGAAAAGTGTCGTCTTTACAGCAAGAAATGACAGAAATGAAAAATGTTTCAGCCTCTACCACGACACAGCATACGCCACATTCCGAACATTTGTCACACTCACACAGCCAGTGTAACTTAGATAATCTACAGAGAGTACGTGACTTAGAATCCGAACACACACAGACAAATAGATTCTCATACAATCGTGAACCTGCTCAGACACACAGAAATGATAATTTTAATTATAAGCACTTCCTGTCTGTGAGAAAATTTAATGTATTTAAAAATGACAGAACACAGATTCACCTTTTGGATTGGATATAACAATTTGCTCTTGAAGCTTCCTGGCAGATTAAAACTGTGTGCCCGACCGAGACTCGCACTCGGGACCTTTGCCTTTCGCGGGCAAATGCTCTACCATCTTAGCTACCGAAGCACCACTCACGTCCGCTCCTCACAGCTTCACTTCTGCCAGTATCTCGTCTCCTGCCTTCCAAACTTTACAGAAGCGAGATACTGGCAGAAGTGAAGCTGTGAGGAACAGGCGTCAGTCGTGCTTCGGTAGCTCAGATGCTAGAGCACTTGCCCGCGAAAGGCAAAGGTCCCGAGGTCGAGTCTCGGTCGGGCACACAGTTTTAATCTGCCAGGAAGTTTCATATCAGCGCACACTCCGCTGCAGAGTGAAAATTCTCATTCTGGGAAAAATTGGCTTTTGAATTTTCACCGGCATTGCTTGTAACGCAGAAACTAAAATTTATTTGCAGCGCGTGAGCAATCCATCGAAATTACATCAGCTCGAGTGCGCCAGCAACAAATTCTTTAATCATGGACCTCTTACATACCCTCCATTGAACTGTAAACAGACCTGAACAGTTTCATATAACAGTAAGATATGGTAAGTTCAATAAAACGCTGTTGATGCCGACCGTATATAGGGCAGTAAAACGGGTAAAATTTTTAAATTCCCAAAGTGTAGCTATCTCTCTACATTACAGCAATGTCGACACGAGGTGGCCTCAATAAAAACATTTCCCCAAGACTGGGTGACGGCAAAACACAACGTCGGCCTTTCTGGCGAGCCAGGCACCAGACTTCAGCAGAGTATAGTGGGTCAGAGCAGCCAAACAGGGTTACGTCACCTACGTTTTATATGACGAAAAAAAGGCTAAAGCGAATCCAACGAACGGTACCAAGAGCTTTTACGAACCAGTTCTATACTATATAAAAAAAACTCGTTAAGCAAGCATGGCAGAAGTAAAACCGCTGGTACCTTTGTGATAGCAGCCCTATGCGGTCGTGACGAATGACGTCTGGTAAACATCAACGTCTTTCTCGCTGCATAAATACCACAGCAGTTTACCTTGTAAGGCAGTCGGTCAGACGGATCGATGGCGAATATGATGTTCGCACTCGTTTCCCTGATTGCAGCGCAGTGGTGTCTGGCAAAAGTCTGTCGTAGATGTCCGGCACACTACGGACAACAACAGCTGCTACTGGGAGAGATGGCTACTCCGTCCTAATCACCAGTCACAGAGTTCAACATCACAGTCCGGTATGTCGCAGTTGGGAGACGTGGATGTCTCGAATACTGCCTCGGGCACGGATGTGTGTGATGTCCTTAGGTTAGTTAGGTTTAACTAGATCTAAGTTCTAGGGGACTAATGACCTCAGAAGTTGAGTCCCATAGTGCTCAGAACCATTTGAACCATTTTTTTTTTTTTGACTGAGTAGCACCCCCCTCCCCCTCCCCGCGCCACAGTATCGTCGAACTTCATGGCTACATGGCAACCGTTATCGCGGTATGACGGATGACAAAGAACGTTGGTGAACAGGAGGGGGCACAGCAGATCCCAAGTCCCCGTGTGTGTGCCCGGGACGCCGCAAGCAGCTGTCGAAGTGTGCGGTGTCAGCTACCTTGTGCGGGCCGAAGGCCACTCACGACGTGGTTCTCAGCGGGCATTGACAGACGATGCCAACCACGAGTCAAGACGCTACCTGTATTTTTACGGAAATAAATAACCAATTCTCTTTCACTGCACCTACTTGCGATCACGGGTCACTACCATCACTGACAAGGATAGAAGTGGGAGAGTGCCTACCGACACAAGAAACAATCCTACTTATGCCCCCAAATAGTCGCATCTTGCAGTACTATACAATACGTGCACATGAGATTCAGTTTAAGAACTAAAGAGAAATATTTTGTGAGCATCGTACGAATTTCCTAGAGGTAGTATCTTTCGTTTATAGGATAGGCAGCCACACATCTAAGGAGCCAACAGTAGCACAAATTAAGCAAAAATGATAACTTTGTATGGTTCATCAAAGCAAATAGATGAAAAAATTGTAACAGAGGTGTTGAAGGGAACCTAAATTATATTAACCAATTTCATCACAAACGAGAAATATTTAGGAACGCTCCAGGGATATGTGTTAGAATTGACCGCTTTTGTTCTCTATATACATAAACCATTTGACGGACTGGGTGAGCAGCAGTCTGTGACTGTTTGCTGAAGACGCTGCAGTGTGTGGGTAAGTATCATTGCTGAGTTGCTGTAGGAGAATACAGGATGACGGTTCAAATGGCTCTGAGCACTATGGGACTTAACATCTGAGGTCATCAGTCCCCTAGAACTTAGAACTACTTAAACCTAACTAACCTAAGGTCATCAATCACAGCCATGCTCGATGCAGGATTCGAACCTGCGACCGTAGCGGTCGCGCGGTTTCAGACTGAAGCGCCTAGAACCGCTCGGCCACACCGCCCGGCAATACAGAATGACTTAGATAGAATTTCCGTTTGGTCTGATGATTGGCAGCTTGCTCTAAATGTAGAAAAATGTAAAATAATGCTGATAAGAGGGAAAAACAATCCTGTATTTGTGTGGTGCTTGGCTCAGTCAAGTCGATTAAATATCTAGGCGTGACGTTGCAAAGTGATATGAAATGAAATGACCATTGAAGGTCGGTAGCAGGGAAGATGAATGGCTGTCTTCGCTTTATTGGAACAGTTCTAGGAAAGTGCAGCTCACGTATAGAATGCTAGCTCGGCCAGTTCTTGAGTGCTGCTCACGTGTTTGGGATCCCCACCAGGTTCGATTAAAGGAAGACGCTGAAGCAATTCAGAGGCCTGGTGGTCGACTTATCAGCACTTTCGTTCAACACGTGAGTGTCATAGAGATGCTTCGTGAACTCAAATAAGAATATCTGCAGGGAAGACGATGTTCTTGTGAAACTCTATTGAGGAAATTTAGAGATCTGACAATTTGCGGCTGCCTACAGAGCGATTCTTCTGTCGCCAACGTACATTTCGCCCAACGACTCCGAAGTGAAGTGAATTTTTTCCTTCGCTACATTTGCGAGTGAAACGAGAAAGGGAATGGCTAGCAGTGGTACAAGCAACCCTCCGCAGTGCACCGTAAGGTGGCTTACGGAGTACGTAGACGTAAAAGTTACGCCTACCGTAGGGCAGACTGAATCTCTTCATATTTGGATTCCCTCATTTTTTGACCTCTGTCCACATACCTGGACTGCTGAGCACGTCGCTACGACGAGATGGATAAGGAAGAACGGCGGGCTGTTGATTATGCGCATCACTCCAAGTTAAAGACCAACGTATTGGCACTTGCGCTTTGACGTGGAGGCGCTTGCTGTCGTGGGCGCAGGGAGATATAGCGCCGCGCCCAGCTAAAGCAATCCCGCAGCACGAGGCTCTAAGGGTTGCCACTCAAACTGAGGCAGGCCGTCTCTCCTTACCTGCGTTAGGCAATGCAAGAACTGATTTATATATTTCGAGTTCCGGTGATCGTTGTGAATATACGAGAGTGAGTCAAATGAAAACCTTAAATTTGTAATAACAAATCGAAATTTCGCGCCGTTATCCTGTAAGTCGGTAAGCGTGCTACAAGCAGTGTGCAGAATGGCCTATAGGTGGCAGCATAGTGCAGATGCACACTTACCGTCGCAGGATCAGTATAAAGATGGCCGCTCCACTTGCAACTTGCACCAAGGCAGAACAGCATTCTGTTATTCGATGTTTGTGTAGTGAAGGAGTGAAACCTATTGAAATTCATCGACGAATGAAGGTTCCGTACGGTGATGCATGTTTGTCACAGCCGCAAGTCTACGAATGGAGTAGGAAGCTCGCAAATGATGTGTCTTCTGTGGAAGATGCTCCTCGTCCAGGTCAGGCACAACGAGTTGTGACTCCACAGAACATTGAAGCAGTTGAAGCGATAGTGAAGGAAACCGTCGAGTGACTGAATGACATTGCAGCATGTTTATAGATTAGTCATGGGTCAGCACACCAAATTGTGCATGATGTGCTCCAGTTTCACAAAGTGTCTGCAAGATGGATGCCACGGCAGCTGACTCCTGAAATGAGAGAACGATGTGTTGATGCTTGTGAAGAACTTCTTCGGCGCTTTGAACGAGGTGATGGCTTCCTTGGAAGAATCGTTACTGGGGACGAAACCTGGGTTCACTTCCACCAACCAGAAACGAAGAGAGCGAGCAAGGAATGGCGCCATTCCTCATCACCAAAACCAAAGAAGTTTCAAACAGAACCATCAGCACGGAAGATTATGCTGGCTCTCTTTGGAAACGAAAAAGGCGTCATTTTGGAGCATAACATGCCTAGAGGGACCACTGTCACCAGTGAATCATACACAGATCTCCTAAAAAGAATCATCTGCGGCCTGCAATCAAATCAAAGCGACCTGGATTGCTGTCAGCAGATGTCCTTTTGCAATGTGAGAATGCAAGGCCCCACACTGCCCGTACAGCAGTTGCAACACTCACAGACCTGCATTTTGAGTGTCTTCCTCATCCACCATACTCACCAGACCTTGCCCCAAGTGATTTCCTTATGTTAGGACCACTCAAAGACGCAATGGGAGGAAAGAAGTTCTGTTCTGATGAAGATGTACGCCACGCAGTGCATGAGTGGTTGTGCGGACTACCAAAAGAATATTTTTCTAAATGAATTTATGCACTTTGTAAGCGCTGGAGGACTTGCATTGAGCATGGGGGAGATTGTGTTGAAAAGTGATAAGGCTTTGTACCACTTCTGCACAATAAATAATATTTTTTTAAAATATTTAAGGTTTTCATTTGACTCACCCTTGTATCACAGAATATGAAAAGAGTATTACCCAGTTTCGCATTAAGGTATGTTCATCTTAGGTTCTATTGTAGAAAAATAAAGTGTTTAAATATGATTACAATAGACTACTAAATAAACGTAGAAACAAATAAGCATCTGAGAATGTATCTCGGTGATACAACGACATAGGTATAATATAACACTGTTCGGGAATTCTTGTATAGAATCGAATGAGCCATGCCTTAAGGCTAAAAAAATAAAAAAAGACTTCATCATCCACTAGATATTTAGTTCGTGAAGAGAGGACACTAATTTTATAGTCACTGAAATGGCTCTCCTTCTGTGACGTACTCAGGTTTGTATGCTCGTAGCGCACGTACTCAGGTTTGTATGCTCGTAGCGCACGTCTTCTTTGCTTTTAGTACGACTGTGATACGTACTTTAGGGTTCAGAAAGGGGCGTAAACTCTTTACGAAACACATCAGGGAAAATATATGTTGTGCAGTAGACAACATAACATAAAAAGATTTCTGCCTTTGGTTGTAGGATGGACTCCACTCATAATATTTACGATTCGTTTCTGGGCATACAGTACTGTTCTAGATGGTGGCTGATTTCCCTAAAAGATCATTCCATGTGCTATAATGATAAGAAAATAGCCATAATAATTTAATAGTTTTCATACTTGTATCAGAACAAAAATAAGCAAACCATGAATTGCGGAACACAGGCTTTTGCACAAATCCAGAATGTGGTTTGAGCATTTTAATTTGCTGTTATTATGTAGTATCCATTCTGACTATCTCCTGGTCGTCCAGTTTTTCTCATATTACTCCGTCTTTAAAGTTTGTATGAAACTGAATAAAACTTGTTTTACTGCAGTTAACTGAAAGATCATTCATGTTACTGAGATGTAGTCCATCGTGTGGTCTCTGTTCTTGGGAGCTGAGGTCAGGTGTTCGAATACCACATCCGAGAGCAGCAATCGAGCCCAGAACGAGAACAGTTGATTCTTCGAGTAATGTTCTCGATTTTCGGATATGTATTCCTCTGTGTTTGTTTCCAGCTGCCTCTTACTATGGAATTTCGATATCTGCTTTCACTTTCTAGTTTACCGTACCAAAATGCACTTTGTCTTGAAAGATGTATTTAAAAATTATAATCTAAAAACAGTATATTTTGTAATTTCTGTCCAAATGTGGCTCGGTGTGTCAGTGGGAACAGTCATGAGCGTCTTTTGTGTGTTGTTTCTGAGACCTCAAAAAAATTGTGGTTAAAGTGCAAGACTGTTGACGCAAAGACTGGGTTCGGTCACGGTCACTGCAGGTATCTTTATATGTCGATCTTCACTTCTTTCACTTCTGGTGACTTTTTTAAAGAGAACAAATACCGAGTAACACAATTGTGTGGAGTCCACGTCACACTGTATGAACACATTTAACTGGCAGGTAAGTCAGTTCAGAGGTCGGAGAAGAATGCAAAGCCATACCACCTCCAACAAGACCATGTCTGATAAAGATCTGTGGTGTTCAAATGAATCATCGGGTTGATGCCAGCTTTACTTATGCAAAAAAGTAAAATGTTGTGCGCGAAGTTAGCTTTTGAAATGAATGTAGCTTTCTGTATTTACATAAAACTGTTTCCCGTAAAGGCGCGACTCATTACATGAAACCCTATCTTGAGAATGCAGGTACGCGAAAACACACCCAAGAGCCGAGAGCTTCGCAAGCACAGCCATATTCGTGGCTTAAACGTACAGTGACCCTAGAAACTAGGCCGGACTCGTGAAGTTCTCGGTTCTTCGATAAGTATTCGATTCGTTTTGTTCTTGAAAAGAGTTCTTGAGTCCAAGAACTTCTCGTTTCTGCATATCACCAGCTGAGAGAGTGCAAATAAGGTAGAGCTTACACCTATAGACAAATTGCAGCAATACTTTAATGTGGTATTTGCTTTAACAAATTATATCCGTCTAAATGAAATAAAAATATGTGCCACTTTTCGTATTCTCGGGCGACTACACTAAAGACTTACTTGTCGTCGAATTCTGACTGATGCAGCATTTACCTTGTATTTATAGCTTAACGCCACAATAGTTCATTGCTATAAAACTGACTCAAAAGTAAACTATGTTTCAACAGGTAGAGAAATTAATTCAACAAGCATCTCGAAAGGCTATCTTCATCTTAAACACTCGAAACCAGATACCAGAAGAGTGGTTTCATCAGTTAAGCATTGGCATTACAATGAAGGTCTTTGTGGTGCTCAGCCATCACAGGAATTTGGAGCTTGTCGAATGGTACAGAGTTCACACTGTGGGGGACTTGCATCGTACGGTTATTGCCGAAAAGTCATCTGACAAAAGTTGGACGTTTAATCTAAAAGTGGATGATATTTGGAGTCGCCGCACAAATATGGAAGGATATCCTGTGAAGATAACCAGTGTAACTGTAAGTATATAATACATACTGACCGAAAAGAATCGCAACACCAAAAAATAATTAATGTAGAGTAATGAAATTTCAGAAGTACATTTGTCTAGGTAACATGTTTAAGTGATTGACATTTCAAGATCAAAGGTTAATGTAAGCGCGCAATGCAAATGTGAATTGGTGGTACGTTAACAACCAGCGAAACTGCCAGAAAGTTGACTGCAAACATGCAAACGTGCATGCATTGTGTTGGACAGGTGCTGGTGTTACCTTGTGTGATGGACTTTAATGCCTGTTGCATTTGGTCCATCATTACAGGGACGCTTAATGCTGTTTTTGGATGATGCTGGATTTGTTGTCCAATGAGGACCCGTATGTGCTCAACTGGAGGCAGATGTGGTGATCAAGCAGGCCAGGGCAACATGTCGATGCTCTGTAGAGCGTGTTGGGCTACAGCAGCAGTATGTCGGCGAGCGTTATCCTGCTAGAAAACATTCCCTGGAATGCAGGTCAGGAATAGCAGCACAATAAGTTAGTCGCCAGACTGAGGTACAAATTTATAGTCAGGGTGCATGGGATAACCACAAGAGTGTTCCGGCTGTCGTATGAAATCGCACCCCAGCCCATAACTCCAGGCGTAGGTCCAGTCAGTCAGCAGAAGGGCAAAATATGTTTCAGGACAGTTTGTTAGTGCAGGTTGCCTACATTCAGCGGCAAACCTATTGTTCTCTTTTGATTGACAGGTCCTTAATCTCTCGTTCTGCTAAGAGGATTATGACGCCCTAGTGATCATCGTTCCTTTTGATTCAATCTACTGTTCCACCAACCCTCCCCCTCCTCCTTCCAACCCCTCAGGAAACTTCCAACACTGCCCTTTCCATCACTCTGATATAGCTACACTTCTAGACTTTAGTTATTCAAATAGCCCTTCTCATTCTATAATTTTAATTGACTATTTAATTAAACTGATCAGTTAGTTACCACTCCCTCTCTGGGTAACTCCACAAACACTTCATCCCCTCTCTCCCTCCACTACCTGGAAACTGGTGGCTTTCTGGTAGAGAGGAATGACCTCACGACAGGAAATTCAATTAAAAAGCAGAAAGTATATTGTCTATTTATAAAAAAATCTGTATGCAGGGGTTGGACTCTCTTGCTAATCACTCTATACTGTTTGAGAAGATGCAGGTCTTGTAAGGAAGTAATTAAATCGAATACTCACCACACGTAATTACACTGTTAAAAATCGTTCGGTCGCAAAGCATGCGCCGCCCACTTGAGTGCACAGAGCGCCACCTGCACCGGCTGCCAGGAGTCGGCGTGAACTGGCAGCCCCTGCAAAGCGACGACGCAGCCGTCAGCTGCTGCCCCTTGCACAGGTGTCCCCTCGGGACCTGTGGCTCGTGGACTGGATGTCACAGTAATCCTCAAACAAACTCATCTAAGAAATTCCTGTTGAAACACGTGCTCTCAGTTTCTCCTCCTGTCGACTGCCAATGCCAGACCTGCACGTACCATCAACCGTGGTTGGTCTGAACTGTAAATAAAGCAGCATTTACCCTGTAAACCACTCCGGAATACTAACGCACACGAGCACTTCATCCAAGGCAAATACCTGACTGAGAATCGATCCAGAAATACTGCTGAAGTCAATAAATAATTAGTATCAGGTCTCTTAATGGTGATGTAGGGGATATATTGCGGACACAGTTGCTCTCTCTCTCTCACTCACTCTCTCACTCTCTCTCTCTCTCTCTCTCTCTCTCTGTCCCTCTCTCTCACTATCTCTCTCTCTCTCTCTCTCTCTCTCTCTCACTCACACACACACACACAATTTGCTGATGTCACTAAACTGGTAACTAGCTGTCTCAAAATAAACATTAAAAAAAATCATTGCACACAGAAGAAGAAGAAGAAGAAGAAGAAGAAGAGAGAGAGAGAGAGAGAGAGAGAGAGAGAGAGAGAGAGAGAGAGAGGGTTGTAGTTTGGTTTGCAGATGACATAGGAACAAGCATGAGATATTTCATTCCGCCATGGACTCTAAACTGCCCTAGCTTTCCTGTGCACTTTTCTTGTTCCTCATTTCAGGAACTGCTTCAGGAGTTAGTAAATCTGGTGCAGAGTATCACATCTTGAAGATGCCTCAAATGATCCTTCAGAAGAAGTGACACAGGAAATATTAAGTAAATCGTTAATAGAGTATTTAAACAATTTGTTTCAAACACTTTAAAACAATTCGAAATGGAAAAAAAGATGCTTTATAACACTTGTTTGAGAGAGTCTCGGCAGGATGCAGAACCTTCCGGGAGGGCTGACTGGAAAACTTAAACGTCAAATAATTTCCTACCACTGAAAAGAATCATAACAAGTAGCCAGTTTGTGTCTAGGAATACCATAATTTTTCTGGTGCTCTACACATATAAAGGATAACTGCACTGCTTGTCTGAAATATGTATATGTTGAAGTGTAAAGTAACAGTGGCTGATGTTCCGGTATGTGCAGAGAAAATGACTGTGTGTCCTATCGTGAGGGAGGTACGGACTTGGCGCATCGATAGCCGATGAGAAAGGTTTTATGTGGAAAATTAAGGATGCTGTACATTTGAAATTTCACCGTGAGATTCGTCCCAGAACCACAGCCGCCAAGAGGAGGTATGTCCATTACATCGCTCAGTGTCAGAATGCACCACCAATCGCAATATTCAATTGTAGTTACACTGGTAAATATGTGCCTGGTTCCCAATATTCTCGTGAGTCTGGAGATGGCCGTAGAAAGCTTATCAGCAAGCAAGCAGTTCGGGGCCGGAAACAGCATGTTTGCGGATGCCTTTGTTCTGGGTTACTTCCTTAACAAGACTTGCATCTTCCCAAGCACCATAGAGTTATTAGCAAGAGTCCAACCCCTGCATACAGGTTCTTTTTATAATTAGACAATATACTTTCTGCTTTTTAATTGAATTTCCTATTGTAAGATCCTTCCTCTCCACCACAGAGCCGCCAGTTTTCAGTTAGGGGAGTGGTAGAGGGGATAAGGGTGGTTGTGAGGTTTACCACAGTAGTCAGTCAAGTTGATATAATGAGAGGAGGCTGTTCGAATAACTCAGGCCTGAAAGTGTACCTATAACAGAAATGAGGAAGTGTGAGGATTGGTGGTTTCCCGATGGGTTGGGAGGAGGAAGGGGAGGGGTAGGAGTGGGGGAACAGTAGGTTAAGGACCTGTCAATCAAAAAGAAGGATTATCACCAGGGGGTCATAATCCTCTTAGCAGAACTATAGGTTAAGAACCTGTCAAAGGAGAACAGCAGGTTTGTCCTTGATTGTAGGCAATGCACACTATCAAACTGTCCTGAAATATCGTTTGACCTACTGTATGTGTTTACCACACAGGCAGGTGGACTGCAGGTCCTCAGCTGTCCTCCTCCTAACCAAGACATGCCTATCACTGGCACTGAGGCAGAACCAGCTTCCATCCAAAAACACAGCAGACCTCCATCCTGCCCTCCAATGAGCTCCTCTCTGACCCTTTGAAGTCGTAACTGGCGGGGGTGTGGGGTCACTGGAAGGCACGCTACAGGGTGTCTGGTTCGGAGCTGTCCTTGAAGTAACCGATTTGTAACAATTCGTTGTGTCACTGTGGTGCCAACTGCTGCTCAAATTGCTGCTGCAGTTGCAGAATGATGCACTAGAACCCTGTGCAGAGCATTATGGTCTTCGTTCTTGGTAGTGCAATGTGATTGTCTGGAGCCCAGTCTTCTTGTCACTGTATATTCTCGTCGACCACCGGTGCTAGCAGTCATGTACAGTGACTACATTCTGCCAAGTCTTTCTGCAGTATTGCAGAAGGAACATCCAACTTCTGCTAGCGCTGCCACACAACCGCATTCATACTAAGTGAGGTGATTGATGATAATGGCGTGTTTGCCACCTTAAGTGCATTCTTGCCTAATATCAACTCAGCACATTCAGTCTCAAAGTACCAGTGCTCGTGACCATTAGAGCGTGTATTAAAAACTAATCTAATTTGCATTCTTGCAGTGCTGCTGCTACCGCCACTCTTATGCCAGTAACTTGAAGTCTGAATAGACAATCTTTCGGATGTAGAACCACGCCTACCGACTTTCGTTTTGTCGCACAACTCCATTTTAGTGTTGCTACTTTTTTCGTCAATATATTAAAACACTAAAGATGTCTTTATGTAAAAATAAAGCCCAATAATGTCTCTTGCTTCTTTTCAGAAGATTTCAACTGACGTGCACAAAATGCGCACGTTGGGGTACCACATTTACTTCGTAGCAATATGGTGGCTGTTGGCCTCAGCTCTGAACATCAGGTGTGTTGCTTAAGTTGTATATTCATAATCTGACAGACAATATTAATAGTCCTACAATGTAAGCTTTCACGGTCGGTATTTGCAATATTGCTGATATTTGATTTATGGGCATAAGGCCGTAACTCAAGACGAAGCTTAATGCCTAACGATTCGTCTTCCACTACTAGAGACTTCTTCAGAGCCGCACGGTGTGGTCGCGCGGTTTGAGGCGCCATGTCACGGATTGCGCGGCCCCTCCCGCCGGAGGTTCGAGTCCTCCCTCGTGCATGTGTGTGTGTTGTTCTTAGCACAAGTTAGTTTAAGTAGTGTATAAGTCGACCTCAGCAGTTTGGTCTCTTAGGAATTCACAGACATTTGAACGCTTCATCAGAGACGTAAACGACAGTTACCGAATCAAGCAAGCTCATCAAGTCGAGTTGTATATATGTATCCATTCAACGATAGGTTCGTGACGTCATCCTACTGCTGTCCAAAATTGGGAAGTCACACCGACGTGTGTTTTGGAGCTTGTATTAGGGAAGGATTGGCGCTGTTTGTTTTATTTAGCACTAGGGTCCACAACTAGTCTATTTTCAATCCTCCTTTTGTTCTGCTGAAGCAGTTTTTGTGCTTTTGAATTTCTATAGCCTCTCTGTACATCCTAGTTAAGTACACTACTGGTCATTAAAATTGCTATACCAAGAAGAAATGCAGATGATAAGTCTCAAAAATGAGATCGACAGGAAGTGCAAAATGGCTAAGCAGGGATGGCTAGAGGACAAATGTAAGGATGTAGAGCCATGTCTCATTAGGGATAAGATAGATACTGCCTACAGGAAAATTAAAGAGACCTTTGGAGTAAAGAGAACCACTTGTATAAATATTAAGAGCTCAGATGGAAACCCAGTTCTAAGCAAAGAAGGGAAAGCAGAAAGGTGGCAGGAGTATATAGAGGGTCTATACAAAGGCAAGGTACTTGAGGGCAGTATTGTGGAAATGGAAGAGGATGTAGGTGAAGATGAAATGGGAGTTATGATACTGGGTGAAGAGTTTGACAGAGCACTGAAAGACCTAAGTCGAAACAAGGCCCCGAGAGTAGATAACATTCCATTAGAACTACTGACAGCTTTGGGAGAGCCAGTCCTGACGAAACTCTACCATCTGGTGAGCAAAATGTATGAGACTGGCGAATACCCCCAGACTTCAAGAAGAATATAATAATAATTCCAATCCCAAAGAAAGCAGGTGTTGATAGATGTAAAAATTACCGCACTATCAGTTTAATAAGTCACGGCTGTAAAATACTAACGCGAATTCTTCATAGACGAATGGAAAAACTAGTAGAAGCCGGACTCGGGGAAGATCAGTCTGGATTCCGTAGAAATACTGGAACACGTGAGGCAATATTGACCCTACGACTTATCTTAGAAGCTAGATTAAGAAAAGGCAAACCTACGTTTCTAGCATTTGTAGACTTAGAGAAAGCTTTTGACAATGTTTATTGGAATACTCTCTTTCAAATTCTGAAGGTGGCAAGGTTAAAATACAGGGAGCGACAGGCTATTAACAACTTGTACAGAAAACAGATGCCAGTTATAAGAGTCGAGGGACATGAAAGGGAAGCAATGGTTGGGAAGGGAGTGAGACAGGGATGTAGCCTCTCCCCGATGTTATTCAATCTGTATATTGAGTAAGCAATAAAGGAAACAAAAAAAAAATTCGGAGTAGGTATTCAAATCCATGGAGAAGAAATACAAACTTTAAGGTTCGCCAATGACATTGTAATTCAGTCAGAGACAATAAAGGTCCTGGAAGAGCAGTTGAACGGAATGGACAGTGTCTTGAAAGGAGGATATAAGATGAACATCAACAAAAGCAAATCGAGGATAACAGAATGTAGTCGAGTTAACTTGGGTGATGCTGAGGGAATTAGACTAGGGAATGCGACACTTAAAGTAGTAAAAGAGTTTTGCTATTCGGGGAGCAAAATTACTGATGTTGGTCGAAGTAGAGAGGATGTAAAATGTAGACTGGCAATGGGATTAAAAGAGTTTCTGAAGAAGAGACATTTGTTAACATCGAGTACAGATTTAAGTGTCAGGAACTCGTTTCTGAGAGTATTTGTATGGAGTGTAGCCATGTATAGAAGTAAAACATGGACGATAAATAGTTCGGACAAGAAGAGAATAGAAGTTTTGGAAATGTGGTGCTACAGAAGAATGCTAAAGATTATATAGGTAGATCACATAACTAATGAGGAGGTATTGAATAGAACTGGGGAGAAGAGGAGTTTGCGGCACAACTTAAGTAGAAGAAGGGATCGGCTGGTAGGACACATTCTGAGGCATCAAAGAATCACCAATTTAGTACTGGAGGGCGGTGTGTAGGGTAAAAATCGTAGAGGGAGACCAGGAGATGAATACACTAAGCAGATTCAGAAGGATGTAGGCTGCAGTACATACTGGGAGATGAAGCAGCTGGCACAAAATAGAGTATCATGGAGAGCAGCATCAAACCAGTCTCAGGACTGAAGACCACAACAACAAACGGCTGTTCATTGGAGAAATATGTTATACTAGAACTGATATGTGATTACATTTTCACGCAATTTGGATGCATAGATCCCAGAACAACCACCTGTGGCCGTAATAACGGCCTTTATACGCCTGGGCATTGAATAAAACACAGCTTGGATGGCGTGTGCAGGTACAGCTGTCCATGCAGCTTCCACACAATACCACAGTTCATCAAGAGTAGTGACTGGCGTATTGTGACGAGCCAGTTGCTGGGCCACCGTTGACCAGACGTTTTCAATTGGTGAGACAGCTGCCCATGCAGCTTCAACACGATACCACAGTTCATCAATAGTAGTGACTGGCGTATTGTGACGAGCCAGTTGCTCGACCACCATTGACCAGACGTTTTCAGTTGGTGAGAGATCTGGAGAATGTGCTGGCCAGGGCAGCAGTCGAACATTTTCTGTATCCAGAAAGGCCAGTACAGGACAGGCAACATGCAGCTGTGCATTATCCTGCTGAAACGTAGGGTTTCGCAGGGATAGAATGAAGTGTAGAGCCACGGGTCGTAACACATCTGAAATGTAACGTCCACTGTTCAAAGTGCCGTCAATGCGAACAAGAGGTGACCGAGACGTGTAACCAATGGCACCCCATACCATCAAGCCCGGTGATACGCCAGTATGGCGATAACGAATACACGCTTCCAACGTGCGTTTACCGCGATGTCGCCAAACACGGATGCGATCATCATGATGCTGTAAACAGAACCTGGATTCATCCGAAAAGATGACGTTTTGCCATTCGTGCACTCAGGTTCGTCGTTGAGTCTACCATCGCAGGCGCTCCTGAACCCACCGATTCCATATTCTGCTAACAGTCATTGGATTTCGACCAATGCAAGCAGCAATGACGCGATACGATAAGCCATAATCGCGATAGGCTACAATCCTACCTTTATCAAAGTCGGAAACGTGATGGTACGCATTTATCCTCCTTACACGAGGCATCACAATGTTTCACCAGGCAACGCCGGTCAACTGCTGTTTGTGAATGAGAAATCGGTTGGAAACTTTCCTCATGTCAACACGTTGTAGGTGTCGCCACCGGCGCCAACCTTGTGTGAATGCTCTGAAAAGTTAATCATTTGTATATCACAGCATCTTATTCTTGTCCGTTAATTTTCGCGTGCTTAGCACGTCATCTTCGTGATGTAACAATTTTAATGGCCAGTAATGTAATTATCAGATACTGCTAAACCAAAGTTTCGAAGTGAAAAAGAACTAACTACAAGGTCAAAAAAATATTCTAAAGCCTAGATCACATAAATATTTCTTTATTTAAAAAAACCTGTTTCGACAAACTTTGCTGTCATCTACATGTCTTAAAAAATCATTTTCTTATGAAATGTCTTCATTTTAAGTTGGACCTCACGCTAAGTTATCAGCTGGATAAAACACGGCACATTATAAAAGATTTGTCATAACTAAAATATTCAAAAACTTAAAGTACATCGGAAAGGTTCCGCGAGCTCGGGCAAGTGTCTGATGACGTCACGAACGGCCGATATGTGGATACATATTCTGTACAAACAGTTCGGCTTACTGAGCTTATTTTAAGTCGGTGTAAGGCGACAGAAGTATTGTTGCAACAGGGAGTGAGGGCGCTTCTGATTACCTGTGCACTTGAAACGCATCAGAATGTGCTCTGCTTTTCTAACCACAAGGTAACTTGCTCTTGAAGTTATTCGGATTACCGAAATGTATACGACAATCGAAAATTGTATATGGTTTCTGCTTACAGTAAACTCATGGCGTATTTCTGATAAAAGCAACGAGAGGCCAAGTACAACATCGTGGTTGGCTAGTAACAGCTATCTGAGACGTTAAAGTTTCTTATGAAGTCTTCAGCAGTGGAAGCGAAACGTTTGGCTTAGAATTATGCCTTGGACCACGACCTTACGCCTATAAATCAAATATCAGCAATGTCGCAGTATTAATTGTATCCTCAGACTTTTAGGAAATGACTCAGTTATCTATAATTAGGTACTCGTATTATCTGAAGAAATGTGCATCAATATTCAAATCTTGATAAGAGCTCAAAGTGATGCACAGATTGGTGACTTGGTTTAAATGTAGAATTATGCACTTCACAAGGAAAAAAAAACGCAGTGTCATATTACTTTAATATTAATCATTCGAAATTAGAATGACTCAACTAAAAAAAATATCTGAGTGTAACAGTTTGCTGGGATGTGGAACAGAATGGTCACATGGGCTCAGTTATAGGTAAAGCAGCTGGCAGATTTTTGTTACTGACAGCATAGTACAAAAATTCAGTCAATCTGCGAAGGGGACAGCTTACAAATTAATTTTGCGTCCCCTCTTCGAATATTCGTCAAGTGTGTGGGACACTTGCCAAATATTGAATGTATACGCAGAACAGTGGCGCGAAAGGTCGCGAAGTCTGTTTGACTCATGGGCGTGCATCACGAAAATGTTGAAAAACCTGTATTGGAATACCCTTCAAGATAGACTGCTGGGATCCGAAATGGAGGATGAAGAATCAGTATTTAAGATTAGGTGATGACACCACAATGTGCGCAGAATCACAATTGGAAATTTTGGAAATTTGTTGTCAGGTTCTATGGGGCAGAACTGCTGAGGTCGTCGTTTACTAGACTTACAAAGTACTTAATCTATCTTGCGCTAAGGACAACACACACGCCCATACCCGAGGGAGGACTCGAACCTCTTCTGGGGGGGGGGGGGGGGGGGGGGGGGAGGGGGGCGCTCGAACTGTGAAATGGTGTCTCAAACCACGTGCCTATGCCATGCAGCGTCACTGGTGGAAAGAACTAGTGAATAGAGTTAAGTGAGTGAGTGAGAAACTTCAACTTTCGATTAATAAGAAGAAGATCAAATCATGATTATTGACAGAAGAGTCATTACCAGCTACTGATGAACTATCAGGATACGAAGAAGATGATCACTTTAGTAGCAGGGCAAAGCGGGCATCACCTTGCAATGTGGGTTGCCTACACCAATGGTAAGCATACATCTACATCTACATCTACATCTACATCTACATGACTACTCTGCAATTCACATTTAAGTGCTTGGCAGAGGGTTCATCGAACCATAATCATACTCTCTACTATTCCACTCCCGAACAGCGAGCGGGAAAAACGAACACCTTAACCTTTCTGTTCGAGCTCTGATTTCTCTTATTTTATTTTGATGATCATTCCTACCTATGTAGGTTGGGCTCAACAAAATATTTTCGCATTCGGAAGAGAAAGTTGGTGACTGAAATTTCGTAAAAAGGTCTCGCCGCGACGAAAAACGTCTATGCTTTAATGACTGTGATTCTGAAATGAATCTCATTATCTGTAGTGCAGATAATTTTCCAGGTAAAATTTCCCTCTTACTCTTATGACTATTGATGTACTAAATCTACACCTCCCTCACAGCAGGACACACATTTATTTTCTCTGGGCTTGCCAGAACGTAAGCCACGGTAACAGTACACGGCATCATATTCACATATCAGACAAGAAGTGCAGTTATCATTTTTATGTTACAGTAGCCGAAAAAATATGGTATACCCATACTCACACCAGCTACATGTCTCGACTCTCTTCACTTGCAAGAAATTATTTGACGTTTAAATTTTCCAGTCAGCACTTCCGGAAGATGCTGCAACCCGCAAAAACTAGCTCAAACAAGTGTTAATAAAGCACATCGTCCGGCATTATGCGATAATCAACAATGCACCGACGGATGAAAGGGTTGGAAAGCCAACGCAGACATGGATTGGTGTTCTGTAGTCAACATCACTATCAATAGTGCAACAACGAAAAAACGAGGATACGCATAGGGGTGCTAAGGAGAGGATGCTCTGTGTATCCATTTTTTACAGCCATATTACGCGTCCTGTTTGTACACTGTAGCAGACCCAGTTGAATCCTTGCATTTCTATATTGTGCAGTTGTTTATGAAATGTATCTACCACCCCTTACATTCAGAAATACTCCTCAATGCATTGAAATTCCAATTCACTGCATCAAATATATCCTCTTACAACTACACACATGCCATTTTTTTACATGAATAATAGTTTGATTACTTCCCACAAACGTCTGGTGATATATTGGAACATAATCCACAGAACTTTTACGTTCAAGCAGCAGCATAATATTCCCTACTACCCGTTATAGGTGTATAAAAAAATTATAAGTCCACACTCTCCCAACTGGATGTCGTTTTCACACTGCCCAGTAAGAAAAAACCCTCCCACTATCACATAGTTGTCGATGAATGAAGGATGTAATTATTATTTAATAAATCCATAGCGACATTTTAATTTTTATCGATTTACCGCTTCCGCGAAACCTTTTCGTAATTTCGATACTTGTAAACCCAGGCAATTCACAATGACATATATAATATATATATATATGTTAGACCGCCACGTCGGGGTTCGTGTAAGAGCATTCCATGTGTACACCTACCTACCACTATGAAGATCACACAAATTTCCCCTGTCTAAGAAATCATGGCAAGTACAGTATACAGGGTGGTCCATTGATCGTGACCGGGTGAAATATCTCACGAAATAAGCGTCAAACGGAAAAACTACAAAGAACGAAACTTGTCTAGTTTGAAGGGGGAAACCAGATGGCGCTATGGTTGGCCCGCAAAATGGCGCTGCCATAGGTCAAATGGATAGCAAATGCGTCTTGATTTTTTATTATATATTCGTGTAGTACGTAAAGAAATGTGAATGTTTTAGTTAGACCACTTTTTTCGAATTTGTGATAGATGGCGCTGTAATAGTCACAAACATATGGCTCATAATTTTAGACGAACAGTTGGTAACAGGTAGGTTTTTTTAATTAAAATACAGAACGTAGGTACGTATGAACTTTTATTTCGGTTGTTCCAATGTGATACATGTACCTTTGTGAACTTATCATTTCTGAGAACGCATGCTGTTACAGCGTGATCGCCGGTCGGGGTGGCCGAGCTGTTCTAGGCGCTTCAGTCTGGAACCACGCGACCGCTACTCTCGCATGTTCGAATCCTGCTTCGGGCATGGATGTGTGTGATGCCCTTAGGTTAGTTAGGTTTAAGTAGTTTTAAGTTCTAGAAAGCAGGTGCTGACAGATGTGAAAATCACCGAACTATCAGTTCAATAACTCACAGCTGCAAAATACACTCCTGAAATTGAAATAAGAACACCGTGAATTCATTGTCCCAGGAAGGGGAAACTTTATTGACCCATTCCTGGGGTCAGATACATCACATGATCACACTGACAGAACCACAGGCACATCACAATGTCGGCACTAGTACAGTGTATATCCACCTTTTGCAGCAATGCAGGCTGCTATTCTCCCATGGAGACGATTGTAGAGATGCTGGATGTAGTCCTGTGGAACGGCTTGCCATGCCATTTCCACCTGGCGCCTCAGTTGGACCAGCGTTCGTGCTGGACGTGCAGACCGCGTGAGACGACGCTTCATCCAGTCCCAAACATGCTCAATGGGGGACAGATCCGGAGATCTTGCTGGCCAGGGTAGTTGACTTACACCTTCTAGAGCACGTTGGGTGGCATGGGATACATGCGGACGTGCATTGTCCTGTTGGAACAGCAAGTTCCCTTGCCGGTCTCGGAATGGTAGAACGATGGGTTCGATGACGGTTTGGATGTACCGTGCACTATTCAGTGTCCCCTCGACGATCACCAGAGGTGTACGGCCAGTGTAGGAGATCGCTCCCCACACCATGATGCCGGATGTTGGCCCTGTGTGCCTCGGTCGTATGCAGTCCTGATTGTGGCGCTCACCTGCACGGCGCCAAACACGCATACGACCATCATTGGCACCAAGGCAGAAGCGACTCTCATCGCTGAAGACGACACGTCTCCATTCGTCCCTCCATTCACACCTGTCACGACACCACTGGAGGCGGGCTGCATGATGTTGGGGCGTGAGCGGAAGACGGCCTACCGGTGTGCGGGACCGTAGCCCAGCTTCGTGGAGACGGTTGGGAATGGTCCTCGCCGATACCCCAGGAGCAACAGTGTCCCTAATTTGGTGGGAAGTGGCCGTGCGGTCCCCTACGGCACTGCGTAGGATCCTACGGTCTTGGTGTGCATCCGTGCGTCGCTGCGGTCCGGTCCCAGGTCGACGGGCACGTGCACCTTCCGCCGACCACTGGCGACAACATCGATGTACTGTGGAGACCTCACGCCCCACGTGTTGAGCAATTCGGCGGTACGTCAACCCTGCCTCCCGCATGCCCACTATACGCCCTCGCTCCAAGTCCGTCAACTGCACATACGGTTCACGTCCACGCTGTCGCTGCATGCTACCAGTGTTAAAGACTGCGATGGAGCTCCGTATGCCACGGCAAACTGGCTGACACTGACGGCAGCGGTGCAAAAATGCTGCGCAGCTAGCGCCATTCGACGGCCAACACCGCGGTTCCTGGTGTGTCCGCTGTGCCGTGCGTGTGATCATTGCTTGTACAGCCCTCTCGCAGTGTCCGGAGCAAGTATGGTGGGTCTGACACACCGGTGTCAATGTGTTCTTTTTTCCATTTCCAGGAGTGTACTAACGCGAATTCTTTACAGACGAATGGAAAAACTGGTAGATGCGGACCTCGGGGAGGATCAGTTTGAATTCCGTAGAAATGTTGGAACACGTGAGGCAATACTGACCTTACGACTTATCTTAGAAGAAAGATTAAGAAAAGGCAAACCTACGTTTCTAGCATTTGTAGACTTGGAAAAAGCTTTTGACAATGTTGACTGGAATACTCTCTTTCAAATTCTGAAGGTGGCAGGGGTAAAATACAGGGAGCGAAAGGCTATTTACAATTTGTACAGAAACCAGATGGCAGTCATAAGAGTCGAGGGGCATGAAAGGGAAGCAGTGGTTGCGAAAGGAGTGAGACAGGATTGTGGCCTCTTCCCTGTGTCATTCAATCTGTATAATGAGCAAGCAGAAAAGGAAACAAAAGAAAAATTCAGAGTAGGTATTAAAATTCATGGAGAAGAAATAAAAACTTGGAGGTTCGCCGATGACATTGTAATTCCGTCAGAGACAGCAAAGGACCTGGAAGAGCAGTTGAACGGAATGGACAGTGTCTTAAAAGGAGGATATAAGATGAACATCAACAAAAGCAAAACGAGGATAATGGAATGTAGTCAAATTAAATCGGGTGATGCTGAGGGAATTAGATTAGGAAATGAGACACTTAAAGTAGTAAAGGAGTTTTGCTATTTAGGAAGTAAAATAACTGTTGATGGTCGAAGTAGAGAGGATATAAAATGTAGACTGGCAATGGCAAGGAAAGCGTTTCTGAAGAAGAGAAATTTATTAACATAGAGTATAGATTTATGTATCAGGAAGTCGTTTCTGAAAGAATTTGTATGGAGTGTAGCCATGTATGGAAGTGAAACATGGACGATTACTAGTTTGGACAAGAATAGTATAGAAGCTTTCGAAATGTGGTGCTACAGAAGAATGCTGAAGATAAGGTGGATAGATCACGTAACTAATGAGGAGGTATTGAATAGGATTGGGGAGAAGAGAAGTTTGTGTCACAACTTGACTAGAAGAAGGGATCGGTTGGTAGGACATGTATTGAGGCATCAAGGGTTCACAAATTTAGCATTGGAGGGCAGCGTGGAGGGTAAAAATCGTAGAGGGAGACCAAGAGATGAATACACTAAGCAGATTCAGAAGGATGTAGGTTGCAGTAGGTACTGGAAGATGAAGAAACTTGCACAGGACAGAGTAGCATGGAGAGCTGCATCAAACCAGTCTCAGGACTGAAGACCACAACAACAACAAGTTCTAGGGGACTGATGACCTTATAAGTTAAGTCCCAGAGTGCTCAGAGCCATTTTGAACAGCGTGATTACATGTAAATACCACATTAATGCAATAAATACTCAAAATTATGTCCGTTAACCTCAATGTATTTAGCAATACGTGTAACGACATTCCTCTCAACAGCGAGTAGTTCCCCTTCCGTAGTGTCCACATATGCGTTGACAATGCGCTGACGCATGTTGTCAGGCGTTGTCGATGGATCACGATAGGAGATATCCTTCAACTTTCCCCACAGAAAGAAATCCAGGGATGTCAGATCCGGTGAACGTGCGGGCCATGGTATGGTGCTTCGACGACCGATCTACCAGCCATCAAATATGCTATTAAATACCTTCAACTGCACATGAGCTATGTGCTGGACATCCATCATGTTGGAAGTGCATTGCCATTCAGTCATGCAGTGAAAAGTTTTGTAGTAACATCGGTACATCAGCATACATTGCACCATTTAAATTGCTATTGATAAAATAGAGGCCAATTATCCTTTCTCCCATAATGCCGCACCATACTTTAACCTACCAAGGTCGCTGATGTTCCACTTGTCGCAGCCATCGTGGATTTTCCGTTGCCCAATAGTGCATATTATGCTGGTTTATATTACCGCTGTTGGTGAATGACGCTTCGTCGCTAAATAGAACCCGTGCAAAAAAATCTGTCATCGTTCCGTGATTTCTCTTGTGCCCAGTGACAGAGCTGTACACGACGTTCAAAGTCGTCGCCATGCAAATCGTGGTGCATAGAAATGTGGTACGGGTTCAATAGATGTTGATGTAGCATTCACAACACCGACGTTTTTGAGCTTCTAGATTCTCGCGCAATTTGTCTGCTACTGATGTGCGGATTAGCCGTGACAGCAGCTAAAACACCTACTCGGGCATCATCATTTGTTGCAGGTAGTGGTTGACGTTTCACATGTGGCTGAACACTTCCTGTTTCCTTAAATAACGTAACTATCCGGCAACGGTCCAGACACTTGGATGATGGCGTCCAGGATACAGAGCAGTATACATAGCACACGCCCGTTGGGCATTTTGATCACAATAGGCATACATCAACATGATATCGACGTTTTCTGCAATTGGTAAACGGTCCATTTTAACACAAGTAATGTATCACCATGAGAAAACTCTTCAGTTTCGATTTAAAAGCGCGTTGATTGCTGCTAAGATTTTTGATTTCGAGTGGCAGCTTATTGGAAATGGATGCAGCAGTATACTGCACTCCTTTTTGCACAAGAGTTAAGGAAGTCCGATCCAGATGCAGGTTTGATTTCTGCCGAGTATTAACGGAGTGAAAGCTACTTATTCTTGGAAATAAACTAATATTGCTAACAAGAAACGACAATAAGGAATATACATATTGAGAGGCCAATGTCAAAATACCCAGAATCATGAACAGAGGTCGACAAAAGGTTCGTGAACTAACACCACTTATTGCCCGAACTGCCCGTTTCTGAGGAACCGCGGTGTTGGCCGTCGAATGGCGCTAGCTGCGCAGCATTTTTGCACCGCTGCCGTCAGTGTCAGCCAGTTTGCCGTGGCATACGGAGCTCCATCGCAGTCTTTAACACTGGTAGCATGCAGCGACAGCGTGGACGTGAACCGTATGTGCAGTTTAGAATGAGAAGAGTTACCCCAAAATATAATACCATACTAAAATAGCGAATGAAAATAAGCAAAGTAGACTAATTTTCCTGTCGAACGACACTCACTTCTGATACCGTTCGAATAGTAAAAATGGCAGTATTAAGTCTTTGAACAAGATCCTGAACATGGGCTTCCCACGACAGCTTACTATCTATCTGAACACCTAGAAATTTGAACTGTTCAGTTTCACTAATCATATGCCCATTCTGTGAAATTAAAACGTCAGGTTTTGTTGAATTGTGTGTTAGAAACTTAAAAAAACTGAGTCTTACTGTGATTTAGCGTTAGTTTATTTTCTACAAGCCATGAACTTAGGTCATGAACTGCACTATTTGAAACCGAGCCAACATTGCAAACAACATCCTTTACTATCCAGCTAGTGTCATCAGCAAACAGAAATATTTTAGAGTTACCCATAATACTAGAGGGCATATAATTTATATAAATAATATAAAATTATATAAATATATATTATATAAATATATATTATTATATAAATATATATTATATAAATAATAATAATTTATATAAATAATTATTGACTCAATGTCCCTCTTGTCTGTATCACAGTGGAGTGTTCCAGACATGAATCTCGGAAAAGCATTTGCCAAGAAAATTATGTGAGTTCCTGTAGAAACTAAATTTTTATTTAATTCGCCAGCAATGCTCAGAAAATGATTGTTAAATACTGTAGATATATCTGAGTTATCAGGAGCAGAAGTATTTTTACTATGAACTGACTTTATTTCATCGACCATGTGTTGCTGACCAGACACTTCCTTCACAACTGACCATAGGGTTTTAATTTTATTCTGTGAATTAGCTATTCTATTTGCATACCACATACTCTTTGCCTTCCTGAGAACATTTTTAAGCACCTTACAATACTGTTTGTAATGGGCTAATGTAGCTTGATTGTGACTACATATAACATTTTGATATGATTCCCACTTTGTTCTACATGATATCCTTATCCCAATAGTCAGCCACACGGACTCCCCATTACTGCTAGTACCCCGTTTAGAATGTTCTGATGGAAAGCAACTCTCAAAGAGCATGAGAAATGTTTTAAGGAAAGCATTGTATTTATCATCTATGTTATCGGCAGTATAAACATCTTGCCACTCTTGTTCCTTGACAAGGTTTAAAAAACTCTCTATTGCTGTTGGATTAACTTTCCTACATAGTTTGTCCTTAAACATGACATTGGTTTGAGTACAAAAGCCTTTTAGTGTTAAAATTTGTGAATCATGGTCTGAAAGGCCATTCATGCTTTTACTAACAGAATGCCCATCTAGTAATGAAGAATGAATAAAAATATTGTCTATGGCTGTGCTACTGTTCCCCTGCACCCAAGTTGGAAAAAACACAGTTTGCATCAGATCATATGAATTTAGAAGATCTACCAACATCCTTTTTCTTGCACAATCATGTACAAAATTAATACTGAAGTCACCACATATAACTAGTTTCTGGTACTTCCTACAAAGTGAATCAAGAACCCTCTCTAGATTGAGCATAAATGCTCTGAAGTTGGAGTTAGGGGACCTATAAACAACAAAAATTAGAAGTTTAGTTTTACTAAGTTCATATCTGCTCAGTGCAGTGTCGTGATACGTCTATGGACGCAAATGGAATACTGTTTTTTACGTACAGAGCCACTCCCCCACCCCGCAAGGAACTCCTTGAGAAAGAGCCAGCTAATCTGTAGCCTGGTAAAAGAAGTCTCTAAATTGTCAGATTATTTAAGTGGTGCTCTGATATACCAATAATTTCATAGTCAACATCTATAAGCAGTTCACTAACTTTATCTCTAATACCTCATATATGTTGATGAAATATGCTAATTCCTTCTCTACTTGGAAACATTACATCCTCGGAAGGTGAGCCCTTAGTTAAAGTGACTTCCTTTATGCAGGTACACCTATCAGCTGACTTCAGTCTAAAAACGGTGAACCTCTAACACCAACTACTACAAGAATTTTTCCATGAGTGATACCACCACCACCACCCACTACATTGTCACCTATAAGCTTAGCCAGAATCCCCTTCCCATACCTATTGAGGTGCAGGCCATGCCTAGTGAAACCCGATCTACTGATAGACCCAACTGGCACCACTGAGATGTGACCCATGCCCTCTGCCATCAGTGCCCTCCCCAGCCTCACGTTAAAGCGCCTAACAGCCGAATTAAGGTGAGGTCAATCATGACACTGAAACAGTTGCTCGAAGTGCACATTAGTGCCACCAGTCTGAGTAGCTATCTTTACCACCTGCATCATATTCCCCATCCCTATCGAGACTGTTCCCTGCTCCACCCACTATCACTACCTGATCCTCCTTTTTATATTCTCACATAGCTCCCCTATGCTCTGTCACCTGAGCCAACTGTGCACTAGGCTTCATAATGCTGGTGACCTGATACTCACTCCCCAACACTTCCAGCAACTGCTGGCCCACACCTCTACTGTGAGAACTACCTAGAAGCAGAACCTCCTCCTTTCTGCTAGACTTTGCGGCCAACCTAGGTCTCCTAATTGCTGAAGACTGCTGCATGTTCCGTACATCTCCACTCAACTCTGACAGTTAGTCATATCTATTGCATGTACGCAAAGTAAAACTGTCTGAATACTTCCTCTTCCTAGCTGCCTTCTTGCCAACTGCCAGTTCCCATTCCCCACCACCCTTCACCCTCCTATTGATCTGTAGCAGACAGGTTCGAGAAAGGTGGCTCGTTTCAAGGTACCAAAGTGCCAGAAATATGATTCACTAGTGGCTGAAATCATTAAAGGACTTCTCCACAGGATCTAACACAGGTATGTGGTTGAATGGAAAGACTTGATTCCAAATCCCAGACAGAGTTTCTAGTGGATAGCGTAACACTAGAGATCTGAGAAGCCTTTGTACATTTCTTACGACCGCAATCAGCACATCATCTAGTGTTTGTGATCCTTCTAATCGACCTTCGCCTATAATCCAGTGGATGCATTGCAGAACCTCTGACATGGTATTGAGGAAGAATACCTTACAAATACTGGAGAAATATCTAGTGGCGGCATGAGGGAGTTGCAAATACTGGTTTAATACCACATTTCTTAGCTGAATCACTTTCAAAATTCAGTGTATCATGAGGTTGCATCATGGGATACGAGTGACCATGCTGATAATCTGATAATATTCTAACATTCTGCGTGGTGTCTGTTTGTTCTATATTGTGTCTCCCTACCACTTTCGCGCAACGACGCTCTGAGCGTGTTTTTTAGGGAATTGACTAGTTTGAACCTGGGACCTGTTGCTGGTAAGGAGACGCCAGAGCACACATGACATGTAGAATTCAGAAGAGTTCAGTGAGACTAGCGATGATATAACCAAATACTTAATGATTTCAGCTTCAGCTCTACTGCACTCTCTGTAAAAGAATTTTAATACTAACTAAAATTTAGTGGAAGCAGTTAAAGGCTTTCCTATTTTTAGTTAGCTGGTAAAATAACGTCGAAAAAGCAGTTAAGTTTACCATTGGAAATTTTATTCTGCTCACAAAACATTGTTTATAAATTGCACTATTGATAAAGGAAGATGTTTTAATGCAGGATGGTAAAAACCAACTGTGTTCAACAGAAATGTGAACGAATATTCCCTGAATGGGTTCCCAAGTTCTACAATGGATTGAAGGATGACCTATGCCATATCACATATATAATCTAGGTTTAAATTAAGTTTCACAAAAGAGAAAACTATCAAAATGGTCTACGGTGACCCTCAATCATCTTTAATTACTTATCTAACTTGTCGTAAATTACAGTGGCTGATGTGGATTCTCAATAACTATGTAACAGAAAAATCATCGCATTTCAGATTTTTACTTCAAGTGGCAAATGTCAACACCATGAGCTTTAATTGACGATCGACACTCTAGTATTATGCAAAAAGGGGGTGTAACAGATGAGACTTCTGCAGTTCTGAGTGAAGCTTTATGCGCTGTTATGTGGCATCGTGTGCGTTCATTAACTTGTCGGTGTTCGTCAGGGGGCGGCGGGCAGCACAGCTCTGCCCACCTCGCTGTCTCAGAAGCAACTCTCTCCTAACTTCTCCTTACAACAATTTACCGAAGTTGGTTTAAAAAAGCTATATGGCTGTGTTTTCATCCAACCAATCAGGGTCTCAATGTTAACCTTAAGCTCCGCCTACAAAAATTCTGTCTACCCAATGAGAAACGTTATACATTTCGCAGTGGGGCAATGTTTTTAAAGTTTGCAACGTAACAGAGACGCGAAAAAGTCTTATGCTAAAACTTGCGGGTGGTGTGGCCGTTTTTGTGTTATCGTAAGATCTATACTGTTCTTCTGGAGGGCTTCAACATCGGCTGGGGGTGGCCTCAGCGGTTAGCTGGCGACGTGGGTGTCCGTCCCTTATCGTAGGGCCTTCCAGCTTAACACCGTTCTGCTCTCGGCTTCTGTTCTCGTTTCTCCCCTCGGAACTGCGTCTATCTCACGGTGGGCATAGCGGCCATGTTTACACGGACATAGCTCAGCTATGTTGACACACTGCAGCTGAAAACGGCAGAGGTTGTGGTGGGGGAGCTGCGCAATCGCATGACGCGCAGGTCCGCCCCCTCCCTACCTCTTATTTGCTTAGATGGACGATCGGAGGTTGAAAAAAAAACAGCCTTCCTAAAAATAAACCCACCCGAACAGGCACTGGAAGGTCCAACTGTACTAACCGACCGTCGTGCCATCCTCAACCTATAGGCATCACTGGATACGGATGTGATAGGGCATGTGGTCGGCACACCACTCACCTGGCCGTTCTCAGTTTACGAGACTGGAACTGTTACTACTCAAATAAGTAGCTCCTTAATTTACCTCACAAGGGCTGAGTGCGCCTCCCTTGCCAACAGCACTCGGGAGACTGGATGGTCCCCGTCCAAGTGCTAGCCAAACCCAACAGCGATTAATATCGGTGATCTGACAGGAACCAGTTTACCACTGAGGCAATTGATGTATGGGCATATGTGCAGGTATTTCTATTGATGAGTGAGGACTGTGTGTTGAACAATAATATCTCAGTATTCACATCATATGCAGACTAATAATTATAGATTTTAAAGGTCATATGTTTTTACAGTGGCTAGTACCTCCAAGTAAGTGTAGCAAGGACAGACCATTAATGCTTGTTTTAACCTTGGCAGCAGGTCAGGTGTTGAAGTGTGGGCTAATTGATTCAAAACGTTTAGTCTATACTGGTAGGTGTAGTGCACAAGTGGTGCAGCTACAGCCATGCAGAAAACATCAGGTCATACAATCTGTGATGTGTTTGTAGAAAGACTGTTTGATGCAGAGAAAATAACCAACACACTGATGTATGAACATGTTAAGGTACCACATATAAAACTGTCTGTACTTATACCGATTTCACCCTGTACGCTATTATGCAGTGTAACGTCTTGGTTGAAATTATTTCCTGATTTGCAATTTCCGTGGTTTCCCAAACTTATGGCTGGCTAATAGTGAAAGAATCCTTTTACCTGTCACAGCTGACTTTCATCCTTGTTCTTGTCAGCTGGCCCAGTCTCTAGATTCATCATAGTACATGTGACTCGTATTCAGGAGGATAATGGTACAAACCCATTCCTGGCCATCCTGGTATTGGTTTACTGTGATTTCTTAAAACTCTTAAGGCAAATGCCAGGATTGTTCCTTGAGAAGGACACGGCCGCTTTCCTTCGCCATCCTTCCCTAATGTGAGCATGTGCTCCATCTGTAATGACCTCGTTTTTGACGGAATGTTAAACACTAATCTCCTCCTCCACCTCCTCCTCCTCCTCCTCCTCCTCCTGTAGACACCTCAAACGTCCAACACTAATTTCGACTATCAATCTGTGTATGTTTCATACACAGTGCATAACCGTTGCCCTTTGTTCTTTTAAGTACAACCATCTACGACTACAAGATGACGGAGGTCGGCGTGAACGTGAATGGCTGCTGGACGGGACTCATGGGGGAGATGGTTCGTGGACGCGCTGATGTCTTTGTGACGTCTGTGCCCCTGGCGATGGAGCGAGTGTCTATCATAGACATCACGGAAGAAGTTTTTCACGCGAGGTAAGACACCTTTCTCATTCTTAAGTAATTCATTAGTACACATAGTGCATCTGTATTTCATGTGTCGTTCCTTTGCTCGTTATACATTTATAATTATTTAATTTTGCCTTCTGAAGTTTAAGCGACTTCGCTGATATAGGTCGCAGGCACAATAACGTGAAATTACTTACACAGGCTAAATTATAATCACATTACTCTTTCAACGTAAGAAGAAGGCTTTAGACCGACATCTCCCTGTTAGTTGTCGCTACCAACTTACACTTTCACTATGTCTTCTAGTATGCTTACATTATCGGAGCCATATTGTTTCCAAGTTAACTCGCACTATGATTATGATCGTATACTGAGGACATTCAGCTCACAATGTTTTACTATATGCAGACGCACAGAACACAGTGCTGAGTAGTTTGATTGCGTCAAATAAGCCAACAAAACTGCGTCGACAGAACGTCTAACACAGAAGCAAAAATTAAAGATTACTCATTATTCACCTCTGAAACAGCATTTGCCATTCATTATGACGATAATATTTTACATTTATAATACTTTTCTCCCTCCCTCTTCCCCTCCATGAACCATGGACGTTGGGTGCGTCAAAGATAGTGATAGCTGTACTGTACGTGCAACCTCAATGAAAAAGTTATCTGTGGAGAGGGCAGGCTAACTTGCATATTCTGGAAAATATTTACTGGGGAAACAGTCTAGACTGATCTGCCTTGTAACGTTATGCAACGTGGCCATGCAGTGTTGGTAGCCCCAACGGTTGAAAGCAAGAGGAAATTACGGACATTATTCTTTCCCGAGCGCATGCAATTCTACTGTGTGATGGCATGTGCTGGGTAAAATACTCCGCTAAAGGACACTATGGGAATCCTATTTTTTGAATTTTATGATGGAGAGACAATCACTTCTGAAGCCCAGTGAGGCACATTAACCATACGCAAAACAAGCGACATAGTCTCTTTACTACTATGGTTTGCTCGATTATGCACAAGAACTGTTGCCCTATTCAGAGGGTCACTTGTGAACATACATCATATAACATGGTGTAATGGGTATAAGTGCAGATACTTTTATATGTCGTACCTTATTATGTGCAACATCAGTGTGTTGGTTACTTTTTACTCTGCGTTGAACAGTCTTCCCACAAACATGTCACACAATTTACTACCTGATATAACCATTTTATGTCCATGCGTTCACACTTCAACACCTGACCTGCTGCCCAGGGAAAATGAAGCATTAAACCAGGGGTGGCCAAGAATTCGGCTCGCGGACTGGCTCTGACATAAATGCTATAGTGCTTAGTGGGGCAAGTGCAAACACACCACATTTAAATGACAATGCAGTTGCAATGCTGTATTTCACATTTCTCAACAACACAGATCAAAAACAAAACAAACTTTCAGTATTATTTATTTTTGGTGTGCTGAAGACATATATTTTCTATCTGGTACAAACAGCCGGCATATGGACAGATGCAGACAATTTCACATATTGTCACAATCATGATGCCACGTAATCATGACTTATTTGGCTTCATAAAAGAAAAAAATGTCTTTCAGACACATATTAAGGTCGAAATATTCTAGAAGTTTTTATCCTCATTATGTAGACATGGAAACTCTACCAGGAGAAGGCAATATAGACATCCTGGACAGTTTTAAAATTAAAGGGATTTGTCTTTAAAATAGGAATTACCTTGCACATCAGTCAGTTACATCTGCACATGCATAGGGGTGCATTCCACTGAAGTGGAAAACGCTCTCAAAAACAGCTCGAACACAGATGTAAGTAAAATTGACAGTGTCCTCAAGACATTTAGGAAGCTATTCTCGTAATTCTCTGAAGGCCACAATGAATTTTTTAAACATCTTCAAGGCCACTGAGCTAGGGGAACTGGACTGTGTTTGTCAGAACGTTTCTCTTCTACAATGCGATTTTCTTTTTAAATGAATCCCCATTAAATAAGAAAGAAGTTGTTTCTCACCTTGCAATGGCTTACTGTGGGCAGGTGCTGTCGATTCCTCTTAAAATGCAAGGCCTGCAATCCATTCCAGATGCTCTACTTCCCTTCCTGAACTTTTTTTTCCCTTCATAAATTCAACAATAGTGAGTTTTAAAGAGGGAAATCGTCCCAGGGATGCACCTTGAATTACCAACGTACTTTGTGGCAACATACAAAGCGTCCATACTCTTCCATCAAAAACTGTTGCACGACAGCAGAATAATATGTCTGACTTCACAAATTTTACTGTTCATATCACAAATTTATTCATGTGCTCAGTGCCTGCAAATTTAGCACAAAGTGCTTCTTGATGTATAGCTTAATGAATCCCATTTGTCGATCTTGTAATTTTTTGCTCTTTCATTGACAACAAAATTTTTAAACTGATTCTGTAAAGTATTGTAAAGCCGTTTCATAACAAATTTACACTCTCTGTTGCTGTTGTTGTTGTTGTGGTCTTCTGTTCTGAGACTGGTTTGATGCAGCTCTCCATGCTACTCTATCCTGTGCAAGCTTCTTCATCTCCCAGTACCTACTGCAACCTACATCCTTCTGAATCTGTTTAGTGTATTCATCTCTTGGTCTCCCTCTACGATTTTTACCCTCCACGCTGCCCTCCAATACTAAATAGGTGATCCCTTGATGCCTCAGAATACGTCCTACCAATCGATTCCTTCTTTTAGTCAAGTTGTGCCACAAACGTCTCTTCTCCCCAATCCTATTCAAAAGCTCCTCATTAGTTATGTGATCTACCCAACTAATCTTCAGCATTCTTCTGTAGCACCACATTTCGAAAGCTTCTATTCTCTTCTTGTCCAAACTAGTTATCGTCCATGTTTCACTTCCATACATGGCTACACTCCATACAAATACTTTCACAAAAGACTTCCTGACACTTAAATCAATATCGATGTTAACAAATTTCTCTTCTTCAGAAAAGCTTTCCTTGCCATTGCCAGTCTACATTTTATATCCTCTCTGCTTCGACCATCATCAGTTATTTTGCTCCCCAAATAGCAAAACTCCTTTACTACTTTAAGTGTCCAATTTCCTAATCTAATTCCCTCAGCGTCACCCGACTTAATTCGACTGCATTCCATTATCCTCGTTTTGCTTTTGTTGATGTTCATCTTATATCCTCCTTTCAAGACACTATCCATTCTGTTCAAATGCTCTTCTAAGTCCTTTTCTGAATCTGACAGAATTACATGTGACTGCATAATGTATATTGAAATTTCTCATCCCTCTCTTCCGCCATCACCATTCATTTATAAAGGCATGTGAGAATGGATCCCTAGTCTGCATGTTTGCGTGCAAACAGCTACTGGGCGCACTGCACCGCGGACATCCTCCAAACAATAAACAAATACCAAAGGTTACTCAGCGCTGATGACTCCACAGTTCTGCCGAGGTGAAGACAGTTGTGCTGATGGAAAAATGCCACACCAAAGCTGAGACAGACTGGGCTTTGGCCCACATATGGCCTGTACGTAGTGGGACAAGAGGGGTATGGCCCCACAATGCATTCTTTCTAAAAAGTATTCAAGATGGCGGATCGAAGATGGCGGCGCTAGAAGTGGTTATAATGCAATGTCGTCATGGCGGGAAGTTCAAATTTTGGGCGGGAAAATAGGACAATTGGGCTACCTCAACTAACCTAACCCATTCCCCCCTTACTCCCTCTCCCTCAGAGAATTGGGGGAAGTTCAAATGTTGCTAGCAAGAAGGTCACTTGAGCTGCCTCCAATTACCTAAGAAAATTTTGGCGGGAAAGTAGGTCAATTGGGCTACCTCCATTAATCTAAGTCATCTGACCACCACCTCTTCCTTGGAATTGGCGGGAAAAGGACTCAGCCTGTTCTGGGCTGCTGGATAGGATAGATATAAGTCTTTATTTTGCAATGTAGTATTTATTTGAACAGTTTGAGTTGTCATAGGGTGTAGCCCCATCCACTGTGTTTACCATGAGGTCCGGAGTGCAACTGATGCAGTACACAGTACTGCCAACAGAGGATACTGTCACCCCATGATATTCTGGGGAAAAATGATGGGAAAAAGGACTCAATATGTGTTCAGCTGCTGGAGAGGAGGGGGTGTACTTATTTATTTTCAGTGGGAAGTTGGAACAATTTATTTAGGGACTGTTTTCACATAGTTTATTCATTACACTGACTCAAAATCTCGCCCTGGCGTGCTTGGGGTCACAGTAGATAGCCTACAGAAACTACTCGTAAATTACCGAAATAATGCAATACAAAGATGTACAGACATGAAAGCAACTCGTAAATTATCAAAATAATGCACGTATAACGCTATGCACAAGCACTCACTAATTGTAAACTGTCGAAATAATGCAGTGCACAGCTGCTACTCGTAAGTCACCAAAATAATGCAGTACACTGATGCACAGACATGTTCAGTATGCATAAAATTCGCGAAATAAGGCATGTATTACACCATGCAAACATGCTCACAACACTTAAACAGCCGAAATAATGCAGTGAACAAACACTCATTGCATGTAAAAACATTTAAGAAATATTGTTAAGAAATTCGACCGCTGTGTATCAGTGAACTGTTCCCTACAGAGGCCTTAATGTGCGCCTGCCATGTTGGCGCGCTCATTCTGGTCTCACATGCGAAACATGTCTGGCAGCGAACGTGTTTACCTAACCACCATTGCTGGCATGATGATGCATATCTTTTGTACCTGGTGTCCAGCAAAGACCTAATTGCCGAGTGAGAGATATTTGCCTAGCTACTCACCATCAGAAGTGCAGCTAAAAGGTTGTCAGCGTTATACTGACATCACATGTCTATGTAAATAAGATCCAAGCCTCCCTCTGGATGTGATATAGAAATATTTTGCAATGTGTCCCAAAATAACACAGGATGTATTCTTCATAGCGATCTTAATGCAAGAAACGATAGACGTTCTCATAGCCACATAGAGGTTCCTATGTCCCATTCAAAGGATATCTTGTGAATGAATGGAGCATTCTGGGTTGGTTCCCCTCAGCACAGAGGCATTACTGTTTCTGATCTCGATCTGCATGCTTTCTTGCTTTCTACACCCATCTCTAGACTATGGGATTACAAGTACACATGTATTTTCACATGATTCCGCAGCTCGTGGTATCACGATAGTGTTCTCGCTTCCTGAGCATGGGGTCCCGAGTTCGATTACTGGCGGGGTCAGGGATTTTCACCTGCCTCGAGATGACTAGATGTTGTTGTGTAGTCTTCATCATTAGGACCTTGCCTAGAACGGCGGTGCGGGTCTCCCGCATCGTCCCCTAAGCTCTGTCAAGGAGTGTGGGACTTCATCATCATCTTGCTAGAATATCATACAATTTCACTAAACTACTCGATATGAAGCACACAGCAGTATGTTAGCGATCGCTTGCACAATATAATTCCGAAGATATAAACTGGAGATTATTTCTCTAGAAACCCGAGATTTCAGCGAAGTGCAGCATGTGGTAAATCACTGAGTAACTAGAAACTAGTCCCATCTGCGAAGATCTTTACGTGAAAACTCGAAAAAAGTAGAGGACACTGATATTTCCATTTGCGAATATTGATGTCAGTGATTTAACAGATTCCAAATCATCCTTATAATTTACAAAGTGAACAAATGTGTTTCTCATGTCTAGAGAACTAGCAAACGTGTCTTCCACCTATCTTTCACGTGCTTGATGCACACAACACACAATCAATGTTCTCTCAACAAAATAAAGACGGAAAATGTCCAGAAGCAGTCAACCATATAATTTACATGGGAGGGAATAACAGTCAAGAGCAAGCACACATCTATATTGAGTCTTCTCAAATTTACACGTGCTACACACGCGATCACAAATACTGTCCAACACATACTGAGTATTAGTTCGGTCTTCAGAAATCTAGAGAACGCCACGGTCAGGTCACATCCGTTCCTGTACCCCAACAGGCCTCTCCATTTGGACGGCTCCTGCCGTTAGCTGGAAATGTGAATCGTTTCCGCCATAGGTCATAAACGCCACGCGCCACGGTCCCCCAGACAGAATCATCTAGGAAACAGACTACGCATATGCTTTATCACTGTACTTAACAATTAAGTAACACGAACGCAGTATCAATTGGACGACATTTGACAATGAGTGAAGTACCAGAAATACCCCCTGCTGATGGCTGTGGCTTTGGAAATAGAAATATCTGTACCATTCTTATGACTTGACATACTTTCCCAAGTAAAAAAGTAATCTTCCACTCCCTTTGCTATCGCTACATTCCACGTCAATTCCATACCTTCCTTATGACTGAACGTAGTCGTTATCTTTGCACATGTCAGAACATTTACACATACTTTACAAGCCTGATGCTCAAGGCGAACCTATCGTGCATCCCCTATTATCAAGTATAATACTTCACCAGTAACTGATTGCTGATGATACGGAACAATACAGGGTAAACTTCAGGGATGGGTGGACATGTTTCATAGGTTTTTCTTGCGAGGGGTATCAATGTGTCTTAGAAAGAGAGACGTAATCCTCTTACAAACCGCCAGATGTTAAAAACACGATCGTAACGACTATGTTAGTGTCACAAGCTGTCTTGGTTCTACAGGTGCTCAAGAGTATCGCTAACGATATCCACATCAAAAACTATACAAGCCTTATAAATCGAGGTATGGCATTATCTCCAAATGAGGTGGTTTCTCCACACAAATACCGCAACACTGAATACAGTGATCGCACGGATGTATATTAACAGAACAACAGTGCAGTTACAAATCGCCGACGGTGTAAGCTCGTAATAAAATCACTGAATTTAGAATGTGATTTGGCTAAGAAACACGCTATGACGCCGGTGTTTGCAACTCCGTCATGCTGCTGCTGGATATTTCTCCAGTATTTGTAATGCATTCTGTCTCGATGCTGTGTCACAGGTTCTGCGATCTATCCACTGGGTTATAGGTGATGGTTGATTGAGAATCATCACACACAGTAGACGATGTGCTGATTGAGGTCGTAAGAAATGTACACAGGCTTCTCAGATCTCTAATGCTATGCTTTATGGTAGAAACGTTCTCTGCGTTTTGGAACCAAGTCTTTCCATTCAACCACATACCTGCATTGTATCCTATGGAGAATTCTTTTAATGATTACAGCCTCTAGTGTATTATATTTATGACACTCTCATATCTCGAAAAGAGTCACCTTGTTCGAACCTACCTGCTACAGTAAATTTTTAAGTACTCGCTATGCATCTTGCAACTGCCCTCACACTCTGTGCTGGCATCTCTGCAGCTTTGCACATGTGAACGTTCGAATTTGAGTCGGAACTGAGTAGAAGTCTCAGAAAGCTATATCTATCACATTGTGCAGTCTGCGTAGAAACAGGCTAAGCTGAGTTAGTGTGACACGACCGTGTTTTGACCATTTGATGGAAATGGGAACATTTTGTTGTAGCTCTGCCAACCGTGTACAATATGTAAGGTCAGCGCCAAATGAAGCCGGTTCCTGTAACACACGGTAGTATAAAGACAGTATGAACAGTTATCAGGAAAATTAGGAACACTCAACAGCATCCAGGTACTGCAGTCCGAAGCAGATCGGCATCCCTCAGGATCCATTCATGTCTATCGCCACAGCATCCTATCATTGTTATTCTACACCATCCAACAGTGAAAAATTGCTTCTGCATACCGGCATTGAGCACATGTGGCGATCCTATTAAATATGCAGATATTGATCCATTGCACAGACCAGTGTAAAGTTTCATCGCCTGTGCTGTAGGTAGATGACCCTATCCCACAGACTATACAATCAGTCACAAGAGAGGCTTCCTGTGACCCTGTGTCGTTTGGAACATTGTTTTTCTTTTTTAATGTAACACGCTTTGTGTACTGCCAAACATTTTGTTTTTTCCACTACAACTTCAGGGTCTGTGCCAGGTTCTAAACTTGACATTAACACGCTCCAATCTATTGCTCTCACAGAAAACTAGATGTCGTGCAGTATAAATCATGTTGTTGCTGCTGCCACCATAAAACACACACACACACACACACACACACACACACACACACACACACACACACACGCACACACTGAATGATTTTAAACCAAAACACAGTCTTAACAAAAAAAGGTTTGCTGTTTGGACTGTTTCCAAAGATGATTGACAGCCTCTACACTTAAACTCATCTGTCACACTGACGGAATAGTTGATGGCTCAGTGTTCTGTTTCGATTTATTCCTCATATTGCAGTCATGCACGTGATTACTGTTTTGGTGCTAGCCATCCCCAGAAGGTGTTGCCATGCCACCAAGACTTTTTCTTCATGTCAAACAAGTCATGTCAGCCAATCATTACTTGGTAATCAGCAGCGTACCATTGGATGGGATGGAAAAAGCACCGTCAATGTTCTGTAATAATAAACATCACAGTTGATAGAGAAAAGTTTAGTAATTTTACAGTAATTTCAACTCCAACCAATGATGCAACAGCATGCTTCCCAATTTCAGTATCATCACTAAACCGCCTGTTCCCTAGTTTGCGAGTACTACTTTGGATGTAGATAGATGACTGAGCAGTATGTCAATTTATTGTTAATTCTCGAACATGTACATCATCTACATCTCTACATCTACATCCATACTCCGCAAGCCACCTGACCGTGTGTGGCGGAGGGTACGCTGAGTACCTCTATCGGTTCTCCCTTCTATTCCAGTCTCGTATTATTCGTGGAAAAAAGGATTGTCGGTATGCCTCTGTGTGGGCTCTAATCTCTCTGATTTTATCCTCATGGTCTCTTCGCGAGATATACGTAGGAGGGAGCAATATACTGCTTGACTCTTCGGTGAAGGTATGCTCTCGAAACTTTAACAAAAGCCCGTACCGAGCTACTAAGCGTCTCTCCTGCAGAGTCTTCCACTGGAGTTTATCTATCATCTCTGTAACGCTTTCGCGATTACTAAATGATCCTGTAACGAAGCGCGCTGCTCTACGTTGGATCTTCTCTATCTCTTCTATCAACCCTATCTGGTACGGATCCCACACTGCTGAGCAGTATTCAAGCAGTGGGAGAACAATTGTACTGTAACCTACTTCCTTTGTTTCCGGATTGCACTTCCTTAGGATTCTTCCAATGCATCTCAGTGTGGCATCTGCGTTACCGACGACCAACTTTATATGATCATTCCATTTTAAATCACTCCTAATGCGTACTCCCAGATAATTTATGGAATTAACTGCTTCCTGTTGCTGACCTGCTATTTTGTAGCTAAATGATAAGGGATCTATCTTTCTATGTATTCGCAGCACATTGCACTTCTCTACATTGAGATTCCATTTCCATTCCCTGCACCATGCGTCAATTCGCTGCAGATCCTCCTGCATTTCAGTACAATTTTCCATTGTTACAACCTCTCGATACACCACAGCATCATCTGCAAAAAGCCTCAGTGAACTTCCGATGTCATCCACAAGGTCATTTATGTATATTGTTAATAGCAACGGTCCTATGACAGTCCCCTGCGGCACACCTGAAATCACTCTTACTTCGGAAGATTTCTCTCCATTGAGAATGACATGCCTCGTTCTGTTATCTAGGAACTCTTCAATCCAATCATACAATTGGTCTGATAGTCCATATGCTCTTACTTTGTTCATTAAACGACTGTGGGGAACTGTATCGAACGCCTTCCGGAAGTCAAGAAACACGGCATCAAAGTATACCAGACACCAATGACATATTTATAGCACCTCGAGCATAGTGCGTAATTTACATCTTATTCTATGCTGATGGGAGTCACAAGGCATTCTCGCGTTCTTAGGATAAAGTTAGAGACTGAAAGATCCCCTCACACTCTCTTTGACAAACCCGCCCTGCAGCACTGTTACCGATTTAATCTGCAGCTGACCAGAAGTAAGCCGCTACAATCCGCATCTCATGAATGAATCGTGCGTCCACACCCATCCAAGTGCACAAGATTTCTCCAGATGCACGCATGTCAAGGAGGTTAGCATCCCTTATCGTTGTATAGTGGTAGATTTAAAAGTGTTGTGATGTAATACAGACTGTTAAGAAGAACAAGAAATGGGTGATTTTCATGCATGATGGAGCCTCAGACGGATGGAGTTCGAAGCAATTTATGTGAATCAACTACAGTATCAATTTTAAAGTATTGTTCTAGTGTCTGGGATCAGTATCAGGAGGGTATTGGTAAGAGAGAGCATAAACTCACGCACGCCTGAGGCTACACAGTTCTGCACTTAAAACAGGCTATAATGTTAGATCGCTGCAGTTTCTGACCTATTGTACATGTGGAATGCAAGGCTGTTAATATTCCAATGTAAGAAATATATTTCCAGTGCATGACATTTATCCTTCTTGCAGGGTTCTCTACCATAAATTATGGTAATTGTAAAATGAAAAAACTACTTCCTTAAAATATCGATTCTGTGTGATACCTGCAAAGTATAGCTTTCCAGAGATGTATAGCGCTCATTGTGCACATCTGATCACAGTTCAGAATTTACGCTATGCCTACATCAGTCCTTTTTAAAATGATCGTTAGTAACGGAGAATACCTCTTACAAGGAAACAGATAAACGCATAGCAGCGGCGTTTGACATGTGAAATTACACATCATGCCGCCATTAACTCTGTAAACAGGACATCTGAAAGCCGATGTATACACAGGGATTGTAGTGCCTCGCAAACATCTGTCACTAACGAACGTAGAATCACCTTAGTTACGAAACGGAAGTCTCGATTTTATACCCAGGATGGGACAAGGGAATGGAATACATTAAATAAATCTCCGTTCTTGTAGAGGAATGTGTTGAAACAGGATGGTCACGCTTCATCACACATGTGATGGAAGTTCTCTGATAACCGAGAAGTTTTCTGTTAACGATTGGAAGTAAACAGTTCTAAAACCACACACAGAACACGCGGTTGTATACAAGTTGAACGCATGCTATGTCACACAGTTTATGCATGCTGACAGACCAACAGAAAATAATGGTCAAATGATTTTGAGCAACATCTCCCTCCCTCTGTAGGATGCATCATCAGTCTGACATTAAATCGTACCTAGTTACAGCTCCATCGCAACCAATCACTCCATCCACTCTCTCTTAGCCTTTATTGCAGATGCATGTAAGTTTAGAAGCAGATGGTTCTCTGTTTTCCTGAAGAGCGTCAAATACAGTAGTCAACTCACGTGTATCACCGTTACCTCAATAGACATACACTATGTAAGGATGTAGAGGCTTATCTCACTAGGGGTAAGACAGATACTGCCTACAGGAAAATTAAAGAGACCTTTGGAGGAAAGAGAACCACCTGTATGAATATTAAGAGCTCAGATGGAAACCCAGTTCTAAGCAAAGAAGGGAAAGCAGAAAGGTGGAAGGAGTATATAGAGGGTTTATACAAGGGTGATGTACTTGAGGACAATATTATTGAAAGGGAAGAGGATGTAGATGAAGACGAAATGGGAGATAAGATACTGCGTGAAGAGTTTGACAGAGCACTGAGAGACCCGAGTCGAAACAAGGCCCCAGGAGTAGACAACATTCCGTTACAACTACTGACGGCCTTGGAAGAGCCAGTCATGACAAAACTCTACCAGCTGGTGAGCAAGATGTATGAGACAGGCGAAATACCCTCAGACTTCAAGAAGACTATAATAATTCCAATCCCAAAGAAAGCAGGTTTTGACGGATGTGAAAATTACCGAACTATTAGTTTAATAAGTCATAGCTGCAAAATACTAACGCGAATTCTTTACAGACGAATGGAAAAACTGGTGGAAGCCGACCTCGGGGAAGATCAGTTTGAATTCCGTAGAAATGTTGGAAAACGTGAGGCAGTACTGACCTTACGACTCATCGTAGAAGAAAGATTAAGGAAAGGCAAACCTACGTTTCTAGCATTTGTAGACTTCGAGAAAGCTTTTGACAATGTTGACTGGAATACTCTCTTTCTAATTCTGGAGGTGGCAGGGGTAAAATACAGAGAGCGAAAGGCTATTTACAATTTGTACAGAAACCAGATGGCAATTATGAGTCGAGGGGCATGAAAGGGAGGCAGTGGTTGGGAAGGGAGTGAGACAGGGTTGTAGCCTCTCCCCGATGTTATTCAACCTGTATATTGAGCAAGCAGTAAAGGAAACAAAATAAAAATTCGGAGTAGGTATTAAAATCCACGGAGAAGAAATAAAAACTTTGAGGTTCGCTGATGACATTGTAATTCTGTCAGAAACACCAAAGGACTTAGAAGAGCAGTTGAACGGAATGGACAATGTCTTGAAAGGGGGTATAAGATCAACATCAACAAAAGTAAAACAAGGATAATGGAATGAAGTCAAATTAAGTCAGGTGATGCTGAGGGAATTAGATTATAAAATGAGACACTTAACGTAGTATAGGAGTTTTGCTATTTGGGGAGCAAAATAACTGATGATGGTCGAAGTAGAGAAGATATAAAATGTGGACTGGCAATGGCAAGGAAAGCGTTTCTGAAGAAGATAAATTTGTTAACATCGAGTATAGATTTAAGTGTCAGGAAGTCGTTCTGAAAGTATTTGTATGGAGTGTAGCCATATATGGAGG